>NW_012283365.1:0-1696 GCF_000151885.1 Dipodomys ordii
AAAAAAAAAAAAAAAGAGAGACACTATTTGAGAGATAAGTAAAGCCAAAAAGGGCTGGGAACATGGCTCAACTAATAGAGCACACCTGCCTCATAATCATGAAGCCAAGTTCAAATCTAAGTACCACTTCCCCCCTCCCTGCCAAAAAAAAAAAAAAAAAGGAAAATTGAGCTGGGTGACTGAGTCTCACGCCTGTAATCCTAGCTACTCAGGAGGCTGAGATCTGAGGATCAAGGCTTTGAACAAGCCAGCCTGGCAGGAAAGTCCATGAGACTCTTTATGTCCCAATTAATCACACCCCCCCCCAAAAAAAAACAACCAAAGGTGGAGCTATAGCTCAAGTGGTAGAATACTAGCCTTGAGCAAAAATCAGGGACAGATGGGCCCTGTTCAAGCCCCAGGACTGCAGAAAGAAAAAGGGAGAGGTGCCAAACAGGGAGGGAAGGGAGGCACTGGATGAGGAAGACGTCTTGCCCTGGGTTGTGAGGGTGGGGACGGGATGTTGAGGATCCTCACTCCGTGCTGGGCACTGGATGAGGAGCGCTGTGATCTCGGGGCCGTCTGGGAGGGGCCGAGGAGGCTGCCACACTCACTCCTTCCCAGGAGTGTACTTTGGTTTGGGCAGCATTGGGGGGCTGCCCGCTGGGACTGTGAGGCAGGAGGGTCTCCCTGGTGCCCTGCACTGAGCCTGGCCTCGCTTCCCCCTCTCCTCCCAGCACCACGTTCCTGCATCATCGACAAGGACGAGCTGAAGGACGGACTGCGCGTGCTCATCCCCATGGACGACAAGCTGTTGTACGCGGGCCATGTGCACACTGTGCACTCCCCGGACATGTGAGTCCCACGCTGGGCCGGGGGTGGGGGCGTAGGGGGAAGAGAGCACAGGCAGCCCCCAGCCCAGCAGGCCCTGTGACCCCTCGTTTTGCAGCTGAGGAAACTGAGGCCAGGAGGAAAGAGAATTTGGCCCTACTGCTGGGCACTTGGTGGCTCATATCTATAATCCTAGCCACTCAGGAGGCTGAAATCTGAGGATCATGGTTCAAAGCCAGCCTGGGCAGAAATGTCTGTGAGACTCATATCTCCGATAAACTACTCAGAAAAAGCTGGAAGTGGCACTTTGGCTCAACTGGTAGAGCCTGTGTCTCAAGTGGTTTAAGGACAGTGCCCAGGCCCTGAGTTCAAGCCCCAGGACCAGTTAAAAAAAAGAATTTGCCTGTATTTACATAGCAAGTCTGTGGCCTCAAGATCTGGAGGCCATGCTCCAGGGCGCCAGGGACTATGCTAACAATGCTGAGTTGGTGTCTCTCTGGTCCCACATTTGTTCCCTGCAGATACCGTGTGGTCGTGGAGGGTGAACGAGGGAACCGACCCCACATCTATTGCCTGGAGCAGCTGCTACAGGAAGCGGTGAGGGGGGGCAGGGGAGGAAGAATGTGGGGGGGCTGGGGAGTGGGGATGGGCATGGCTTTGTTCCTGGCCACCACCTGGGGCTCAGTCTCTCATTCCCCCAGATCATTGACGTGCGGCCAGCCTCAACGCGCTACCTGCCACAAGGGACCAGGATTGCCGCCTACTGGAGCCAGCAGTACCGCTGCCTGTACCCCGGCACTGTGGTCCGAGGTGAGGTGCCTCCTTCCCAGCATGCCCTTGGGTCTAAGTGAATGCATTCCAGATGGACTCTTTTTTTTTTTTTTTT
>NW_012283366.1:0-1726 GCF_000151885.1 Dipodomys ordii
CCCTGGGTTCGATTCCTCAGCACCACATAAGCAAAAAGAAAAAAGCCGGAAGTGGCACTGTGGCTCAAGTGGTAGAGCGCTAGCCTTGAGCTGAAGAGTTGAGGGACAGTGCCCAGGCCCAGAGTTCAAGCCCCATGACCGGACCAAAAAAAAAAAGAAAAGAAAAGAAAATAGAGCATAAGGGAGAAGCACAAATTGGAGGATCACAGTCCAGGTCAGCCTGGCCATAAAGTGAGACCTATCTCCCAAATAACCACCATCAAAAAAGGGATTGTTAGAGTGGCTGGAGTGGTAGAGTACTTGCCAAGCAAGCACAAAACTCTGATTCTAAATCCTAGCACTACAAATAAACCTATTTGTAGGTTCACAACCTATAAATAATCAGAGGTATCTTCAAATAGATACTAATTTCTCAAATTTTACACTTAAGGTTTTGATATTAAGTATTACATTTATGTAATATTAAATGTCTCATTTAGCTTTGGCCTGATCTCAGACTATGAGCTTCCTATATTTGTCTCCCATGTATGGGATTGAACCACCATGCATGCTCAGCTAATTTCTATTTTCAATTTTTCTCCATGTTTCAATTTATTATGGAATTTTAAAGGGCAAATAAAGTAGCCTGGGCTCTCATTTTACTCCATGTTACTGTAAATGTCTTACCCAGTTTCCTCTTTAGGTATTTCAACATTTAAGAAAGCTAATTTTTTTTGCTGAGTTTAATTTCTGAAATATCTGGTATCCATGTTGTCAATAATTGCTATTTGCAATATTTGATGAAACTAATGACTTGTTGAAGCAATTTTCTCAAAATTGAGAAAAGCTAGCATTATCTAGCTTCTGTGAATTTTATAGTTTTTATTGGATACATTTGTTAAACTGGCTCAAGGTTGTGTGTGTGTGTGTGTGTGTGTGTGTGTGTGTGTATGTTTTATCCATATGTGTTGCAATGTTGTACCACCTTTGTCAAAACTAAATACACTATGTTTGGTACTTTGAGAAACCTCCATACTGCTTTCCAGAGGGTTGAACCAGTTTGCTTTCCTACCAACAGTGTAGTAGCATTCTCTTTTGCTCACATCTCTACGAGCATCCATTATTATTTGTTTTCTTGATAATGGCCATTCTAACTGGGATGAGGTGGAATCTCAATGTGGCTTTGATTTGCATTTCTTTTATGGCCAGAGAAGTTTAACACTCCTTCAAGTGACTATCAGCCATTCTTTTTTTTTTAACAGGTTTTTGTATTGTGAAAATATTGTACAGAGGGGTTACAATCACATGAGCAAGGTAATGAGTACATTTCTTATCAAGCATTGTTGCCAACTCCTTTGTTTTTCCCTTACTATCCCTTCCCTCCCATCTCCACAACTACATTACCCTCCCTACCTCCCATCTAAATTATAAAGTTCATTTTTCGACATAGCGTCTTGTACATCTCATTGTTGCAATGGGCCAACCTGTATCCCTACTTAAACAATTCATTTTTTCCCTTCCACACCCCAAAGCATACAAAAATCAAATATAGTGAAAACAGGGGTTATACCGTGGGGGAGGGACATACAAAGCAACAAAAAAAATCACGTGGTACCTTATAAATACATTAGAAACAATAGCAAGAAAGAAAAAAACCACTTGTGTCCTTTATCTTGGGGTTCATTGGCTTAACATCATCTTATCTGACCTTTTCTGCTTGTCTCAGATATATACTAGTTATTGCAAA
>NW_012283367.1:0-2203 GCF_000151885.1 Dipodomys ordii
TAGATAGATAGATAGATAGATAGATAGATAGATAGATAGATAGATAGATAGATAGATAGATCTGCCAGACAAATAGGAGGTGTCCTCTGGAGTTTGTAACAAGAGAGAAGGAAGGAAAAGCTTCCTCAGCCTGTGGCCCTTTCAGGTTAGAAAGGTGTCCTGAAAGGATATCGCCAGTCAAGAAATCTGAGGAGGAGATCGTGCTTCCCAAGGAGATAGTGACATTCAAGGGCTGGAAGGGAAGGGATTGCCCAAGGGAGGCTGAGACACCAGCTCCACACCATCTGGAACACAGTCTAGGTGGGTGAAATCCTATCCAGGCCCCTTATCCCACGACTCCTTATCTCGTGCCCTCCCAGACACTTCTTCCTAAAACAGAGCTATTTTGCTGTTGTTTGCTGTTGTTGTTGCTGCTGCTGCTGCTGAATGGGACTTGAACTCAGGGCATGGAAACTGTCCCTGAGTTTTTGTGTCCGTCTAGCGCTCTACCACGTTGAGCCACAGCTCCATTTCTGGTTATCCGGTGCTTACGTGGATGTAAGAGTCTCACAGACTTTTCCCACCCCGGCTGGCTTTGAACTGTGATCCTCAGATCTTTGCCTCCTAAGTAGCTGGGATGAGAGACATGAGCCACCAGCCACCAGAGCTAATCTTTAACCCCACTCTCTGTCCTTCCACCATGGTAAATTTTACACATGCTCCTTCCCGGAAGCAACAGAAATTTCCGAAAACTCACCTCACCACCAGCAAAAAGCAGACATTTTACACCCATGCCCAAGAGTACAAATATAATTTAAGAGCCTAATTCTTCAAGTCACAAGACAAACACAAACCTCAGAGAACACCTAAAGACTAACACCTAAAGACAACCAGATCTTCTAAGAGGTTAAGAAATAGCTTCATTCATCACACAAATCATACAGCTATCTCATGACCTGCTCTGTCCTGAGTAAGGACTATTAGGATTTGAAATAGAAAATACCAACAGAGCTCTTTTGCCAAGTAAATCAGCTACATGAAATCAAGTGAGCCTGGCTCAAAGATTTTTAACTGTACATTGTCAATGAACTCTTCAAGAAGTCAACAAAAGGACCGTTCCATTAAACAATAAGCTACCCCCTCATGGTCTTACCACACACCTATCCAAATGCCATGTTTTACTCATATTTGCTCCCCCTGACAACAAGCTAGAAGTACAGAAGCATTTCTCTTTACCTTTGCTGCTTCCCAGTGGTGATGTAGACAGTTTGGCAGGTTAGACTGGAGCTGTGTCCCTCAAAAGGAAATATAAGCCTTCACTTTTTTGCCCCTCCCTGTATCCTTAGTGATTCAGCTCCCAACCTCCTGGGTGGAAAGGACAGCCCTAAGAAGGAAGTCCTTCTAAAGATTACAACTACAGAGGTTAGGGCTTCCTGATGCTTCCAGAAGCTAGCTGTTCCTCCTCTTCTCCTTCAACACACACACAAGTCTGGCTTCTAGTCAAGAAAAAAAAACAACTTTCCAAAAAGAATGACATCAACATATCAAATTGGCAATGCCAAATTCAAAATTTCATGGATTTCTAGTGTCCATGTTCATGATACAAAGAAACTAAACAGGAACCTGGCCTCTTCTGTGTGTAGCATTCATTTTTATGTGGAACTTCAGCAATCTGCTGGCAAGTAAATGCTTCTTGCCATAAAAAAAGAACACAGAGTGTACTCAAGAAAGAGCTACTCTGTGGCTTCAGTTTAAAAGCTTAGAGAAACAACAAGCCACCACTACCTAGAGGTCTAAGGCTGAGGTACAACTCAGACGTGGGGGAGAAAAACAAAAGGTTCAGGGATAGGGATGAGAGCTGGAGAAAAAATGTTGAAAGGTACAGTAGCCAGAATTAGTAGGATCAGAAGGCTTTATTGGCTTGCCAAAGGCCAATCTGGTCCATATAATATACCATGCATCTCCCTGAAAATCACACCACTTCCAACCAAAGTGGTGCAGATAGACTGCCCTGTTTGTGATAGGAGAAAGAGTCTTATGTCCATGTATTTTTAGTGTGCAGTAATCCTCTCCTAAGTCAAAATAAAATCATTCTACAAGACACAAGAACCAGAAAACCAGCTGAGCGCTGGTGGCTCACACCTGTAATCCTAGCTACTCAGGAGGCTGAGATCTGAGGATCGCGGTTCAAAGCCAGCCCGGGCAGGAAAGACCGTGAGACTCC
>NW_012283368.1:0-2145 GCF_000151885.1 Dipodomys ordii
CTGTCCCTCAGCTCTTCAGCTCAAGGCTAGCACTCTACCACTTGAGCCACAGCACCACTTCCGGCTTTTTTCTTTTTGCTTATGTGGTGCTAAGGTATTGAACCCAGGGCCTCATGCATGCAAGGCAAGCGCTCTACCACTGAGCCACCTTCCCAGCCCATTGAAACACATCTTAATGTCATTGTGAATTATAGGAATGGATTAAGAATGCCAAGGTAATTTTCTTTTGCTTGTAATTCTGTGTTTAGGGGTTGGAGGCATGGCTCAGGTGGTAGAGCACCTACCAATGATAAAGCATCAGATAGCCAGTTCAAATCCCAGTCTCAGGTGGAAAAAAATAATTCTGTGTTTAGTTAGCTGTGAGGGTGGGGGAGCACTATATAGTAAATATCATCTATAGTTGGAGTAATAATTCCCTGTGATAAGTCCTTTATACATGAACTTAATTTCCATTTACTGTTTATTAAAAAAGTTTCAGTAATTCAAATGATTTTATAATCTGTCTCTCTTTTTGCTATTCTGTGCTTATATCTGTGACTACATGAAGAACATTCCATCTGAATGCCCTGTCTGCACATCCAGTATGAATTTGACATTGTTTGCCTGTAATCAACTTCTGCAATTGACTTCCCTGGTTCCACCAATGGCAGGAACTTATCTCAATAAAGATATGACCTTGGAAATGTTTCTTAGAGCTTTTACCTTACTATATTACAATTAACATGGTCTTCTAGCTGATGATAATACTAGCTGTTATTTAGTAGGGCTTTTTAGGCATTAGGCCCTGTATCTAATAAGCATATTATCATTAATCCTCCCTACTGTCTCTGATGAGAGAGTTTCTATTGCAGGTGAGGGAACTGAGAGATAGGACAAAAAATTTTCCCAGGGACCTCCCACCTACCCCCCCCCCCCCAGCATACTTTGTGTTATATAGTGTTGCCAGCTTAAGTATACATATGTATTCTAAAAATTAGTATAATCTAAAATGATTGCTAATCGCTGAGTAAGAAGAGCTAATGATAGTACTGTTTGCTTCTCAATTTTTGGCTATTTTGAAATAGACCCTTTACAGTTTCAATTTTTACCCTTATCTCTTTCTATACATGTGCTATATTTTTGCTAAATGGAACTATGTGCTATTTCTTGAGGTAGCTTTGTATTTTTCTTTCTCTGTATTTTCGATCAAATTCCTGGCTCTCTAGAACTGGTTACTTTTGTCTTTGTTTAAATAATATTCACCTTTCAATGCCCAATTAAAAATCAGCTGACTTAGCCAGGTGCCAGTGGCTCATGCCTATAATCCTAGCTACTCAGGAGGCTGAGATCTAAGAATCGCTAACCTGGGTAGGAAAGTATGTGAGACTCATTTCCACCTAACTACCAAAAAAGCTGGAAATGGAGCTGTGGCTCAAGTGGTTGAGTGCTAGCCTTGAGCACAAATGCTCAGCGTTAGTGCCCAGGTCCAGAGTTCAAGCCCCAGGACTGGTAACACACACAGAAAAGCAAAATCAACTGACTTGATTATACAGAAGATGAAACTGTCAGTACTATTGAGAAAACATATTTAATAAATCATTGTCAATCTAAAAAATTTATCAGGCCCATATTTTATAGATACCTGTACATTTATACGGTTAAGTCATTGTTGCTGTGCTTCTTATTGATGATCACATTGGTTTTATATCCCTTCATTTATTGCTTCTTCAGATATTGTAGAAGGTTCATTAAAAAAAAACATACTTTTTAAACAATGCACCAACAACTAGCAGTGACAGCAACCAGTTCTTCAGATGTCCAGGTGAATAACTATAGCATGCTGAAGAAAGGTGAGGGTAAATGGCTGGTAATGGTATATGGTCCAGTGTCCAGCATAAAACATACTCCTTTCTGAACTTTCCCTTTATTCCCCTAACCAGAATATATGCATAAGAAACTTCCTTGAGCTGCAAATTAATCTATTGCCACAATAACAAAGTGTTAGAATATAAACCTGTAATTCACAAACTCTTTAGCCACCCCAGTTGGTTACAGCATGTAAAAGGAAATATTCTTATATATACATATTGGTGCCTCCACTTTTTAATAAAACAAGTGAAATAAAAAGATACCATTTTATCCTAATTGAATTTTTTTTTTTTTTTT
>NW_012283369.1:0-1690 GCF_000151885.1 Dipodomys ordii
CACTGAGCCCCACGCCCGTGCTGGGCTGCGGGGCACGGGCGCCCTAGTCCCGCCGCCGTCGCTGTCGCCTCCGCCTGCGCCGCCGCTGCCCGCGAGGCGGAGGAGGAGGAGGAAAAACAGCTAGAGGAGGAAGGTAAGAAGCACGCTGCCTTCAGGGGGGCGCGCCCGCAGTCTCTGCCCCGCCGGGGTTGGGTCGCGGGGTGAGGGGAGGGGGAGCCTGCCTCCCTGGGTCGGCTCAGTGGGCAGGGGGCTGGGGAGATTGGAGCTGGTGCGCCCCCGGGAGCCTGGGGCAGGGCTGGAGGGCGCCAAGCGGCGGGCCGCCTGGAGTTTGGGCTGCCGGGAGAGTGGCCGGCTGGGAACCCACTGGCCCTGAGAGTCGTTGGCTTGGCGGCTTCACCATGACCGCACGAGTGCGGGGTGAGGAACCCAGCGCAGCGCCTGGGAGTGCAGCGTGTTCATTATGGAGCCTTTGTGCGCGCGCCTGGGCTGTGGGCACAGTTTTCCAGAGCTGGCGAGGTGCGGGGGCCTGGCTGCGGGGAGGTGGCCACTTAGCCGGGGTGTCCGGAGAAGCCCCAGCCCAGCCCCAAGGCTGCCAGAAACAGCTGTCTGAAGCATGTGCGTGGTTCCCGGGGCCATGTTCACAAGCGGACACGGATGCGCACTCACAGGCACACACAGCCGCACCAAATTCCCCGCGCGCAACCAGCCACCCACATGAAAAGACGAAACACACAGACACAGACACAGACACAGACACAGACACACACACACACACACACACACACACACACACACACACACACGGAGACGCGCGCGCGCGCGCGCACGCGCCAGCAGAGCTACACTTGCCCCTGCCCAGGATGCTAATAAGGCATATGCAGCTACGCGCATCCTCTCCAGCGCTACTAAAACATGCACACACGCGCACACACGCGCGCGCGCGCACACACACACAGACAGACAGACATACACTTCTCTCCACCGTTGGAGCTTGGAGAATCTATGTGAGTGTGTTTTCTTAATGTCCCTGAGGAAGTACATGACAACTGCACAATACTGCAGATTCAGTACCTGCTGCTCCCCCCTCCAGTCCCCAACCCCTAAGCTACTGTGGACACCTACACCAGGTCGCTTGAGAAGTCCTTTCTGGCAAACAAAAACAGAAAACATGCTCAACTCTCGTAGTCATGCCCCCTCTACATTCGAACAATTGGGCTTCTTGAGAGCCTACACGCTTGAGACAGAGGGAAGGAGGGAGGGAGGGAGGGAGACAGGGAGGGAGGGAGAGAGAGAGAGAGAGAGAGAGAGAGAGAACAAACTGAAGCCACTGCAGGGGCAAATGCTTGACACTCCCCCCCAGCAGGTGGTACCCCCCATCTTTGCAGCTGGCATTAGAGTGAACACTGAATTCTGTCAGACCTCCCTCGTCTTGGCACGTTGGATCAGCTGCAGAAACCCTGAAGCCCCCCTGTGGTCTCAGCACTCTGAAGCTTTTGCTAAGAGTTGGGGTGTCTCTGGACTGCTACCCATTGGGGAAAGTGCTGTAAGAGCAAGGCTCTCTTTGGGGTGCCCTTTAAGAAGTAGAGGGTCGGAGACTGTGCTGACTCAGAGGGAAGAGCCCAGAGAGTTTTCCCAGCTGGAGACTGAGATAAACAAGGCACACACCTTGGCCTGGAAGCTTCTCCCCCCC
>NW_012283370.1:0-1898 GCF_000151885.1 Dipodomys ordii
AAGGAAGGAAGGAAGGAAGGAAGAAGGAAGGAAGGAAGACAGAAAGAAAGAAAGAAGGAAGGAAAAAAGAAAGAAAGAAAGAAAGGAAAGGAGAAAGAAAGAAATAAAAAAAGAAAGAAAGAAAGAGAAAGAAAGAAATCAAAACAGCTTAGGCTACCACCTGGAAGTGGATGTTTACTAAACAGGGTGAAGGCACATTTCTTTGGGGAGAATTAGAAGACAGTTAGGTTGGGTTTGACATGGGTATGAGTAGAGCAGTCCTGAAACCAGCTGGTGATATTATCCTTGCTCCTCAGTGACCAAGGAAAATGTATTTGCTCTTTCCATAGACTCAAAAGTAGAAGAACCAAAATGTAGAGATGAGAAGAATTTGCAGAAGAAACCCCATGCCTGCATAAATCCTAGAATTCTGTTTTCTGTATTCATCTGAGCACATGTAGCTGAGTGAAGCTGGGTACCTCTAGCCTGAATAAAACCATTCAGAGAGTGCCTTCAATCTAAGAAAATGCACCTTACCTACTTGAAAGCCCTCTGTGCCTTCCATGAGGACTTACTCACAATGGGATACACATTTCCATCACAAAATGTGGAGTTCATTTTTGTAGAAAGTTCTGATGGCTTTTTCAATGCTTCCTATTTAAACAGAGTGAACATCTTTTATGCACTACTTTCCTCATAATACAACGTACAGTCTCACTGCCTTAAAAAGTCCTTTAGCAAGGGTAACGTTTGTGGGCAGCTGCATTAAATGAGGGAATAAGATGCGGGAGAGGCTTGGGCTGCAATAAGAGCAGGAAGCCACAGGGCATGTGGTGGATTAACATGATGTATTATGACTATCTGAAACCACTCTAATTCAGGAAACCCCAGGAGGGGCTTCTTACAGTTTTTACCACAAAATTCCTTCATGTTGTAGCCAGGTACTTTTAAGGGATAGGCAAAGAATTAGAGGACAACAGGAAGAAAGAGTGTCAAAACAAACAGAAGAGATAGAAACGCTGCTCCTGATATCTTGCGCCAGAAAACTTTTGTTCCCCCTAAAGGCTGGATATGTTTCAAGGTGGATTGAAAGCCTTTTCACACTTGTTAACCAATTCAGGCCTCCCAAACCAATGTGTCTCCCAGACAACTATTTTTCTAAGTACCACATAGAGTTTGTATTGCTATAACAGTACTTAGAACATTATACTAGCTGGATGCACATGTGTATATTTCATGTGCTTTTCATGAGGCAGTGGTTTTTATCTTCTCATTGGTTTGTGTGTGGTCATTTCAAGCTGCCCAATGGATATTTCCAATTGACTCATCTGTTTTCTTTATTTTAATGGTGATCTGTTATTTAGGCCTTGATTCTCTTGTATTTTTTCCCCTATGCCAGTTTTACTCATAGAACTGAATATACCTTGAAGTTGTAACAGTGTACAAAATCAAATTAAATATCTGAATTATAACACAAGTATTAAACTCATAAGGCAATTTAATTCCTTTATGGAGATACTGCAGTTTGCCTTATCCTGGAGGCAAATTGTGTCCTAGCTCTTCATCAGCAAAATCATCCTCATCGCTTCTCCTGGCAGCAGTTTTTGGTCTTTCTATTGGTGAGCCAAGGGGATCCATGTAGCAAGCATCTACTGCTTTGTTTCTGTACTTTCTTAAGGTTCATTTGTCCCAGGTAAAATTCAGTGTTTGGCACTTAGTCATTCATGTTGACTACTGGCACTACTGTTCTGCCCACCATCACTGCCAGCACTCTCCCCTCTCCATTGCCCACACTTGATATAAAGTTCCCTTATTTCTTTTATTTCTCTCTTTTTAAAAAATTCAAAACATTTGAGTTTGGGGGGCATATTCTTCAACTCTTTTTGGGGGGGGGTCCGGTCGTGGGGCCTGAACTCTGG
>NW_012283371.1:0-1154 GCF_000151885.1 Dipodomys ordii
ACAGCACCACTTCTGGCTTTTTTTTTCTTTTTGCTTATGTGGTGCTGAGGAATCGAACCCAGGGCCTCAGGCATGCAAGGCAAGCGCTCTACCACTGAGCTACCTTCCCAGCCCCTGGAATTTTTTTCTCAGAAAAGATTTACTTACTTTAAGAACTTAGAATCTTATTTAGCTGAGGAGACAATATTCCAAACATATTAATTTTTATATTTACTTCCGTATTTTCTATTTAATTTACTTCCAGGCTTCCTATTTTATTGCCTAAACCTAAACTTGTATTATACTCGTATCTCTCTGTGTGTTGTTTATAGTTTTATTTTTTAAGTTTTTAATTTTACTTTTTAGAACTTTTATTGCAAAAGTGATGTACAGAAGAGTCACATTACATAAGTGAGGTATTGAATGCATTTCTTGTTGAACAGTGTCATCCCTCCGTATTTTCTCTCACGTTTCTGGTTTTAGAGGGACCTTCTCAAGCTACACTTCTGAATCGCTTCTGAATGATTGACAAGACCTTTATACCAACTAATCTGTTACTCACTGCTATCACTAGCAAATAAAATTTTTAAATTTGACTTTATAAATTCATATGATAATATAGTCATTTTTTAAGAGCAATCTTTTCTGATGTAAGATTGTTACTTTTAGATAAAGTAGATGCTCAAATCTTAAATCTCATCGAGTTTTGGGGTTTTTTGTTTGTTTGTTTGCTGTGTCACATTTTGAGGGGGGGAAGAAGAGTCCATTGAAGAAGAACATTTGCTCTGTTTATTTAGTTGTAATTTCATAATTATTTCATAAATCTATGTTTATCCATCATTCCTGAGACAATACTGTTCACTCAGGGTTATGCTGACTTCTGTCAGAGACTGTGGATTTGAGTACTTGAATCTTACATCCAAGAAAATGAGAAAAATCCCCAGCTTTATTCTATAGGATACACCTGCTTACGAGGAGCAGAAGAGGCTTTGGCACCAAAGAGAACCTAATATTGTACCAAAGAATTCCTTCCAGTCCAAAGTGAAGAAGAGGGCTATCTCTGGGGCTGGGAAGTTGACTCAGTGGTAGAGTGCTTGCCTTGCATGCCTGAGGCCCTGGGTTTGATTCCTCAGCACCACATAAGCAAAAAGAAAAAAGCCGGAAGTGGCACTGTG
>NW_012283372.1:0-1680 GCF_000151885.1 Dipodomys ordii
CGCACGCTCGCTCCGCGCGTCCCCCTTTGCGCGCTCCCGGCTCTGCGAGCGCTCCCCGCTCCTCCCCCCTCCTGCGGGTGCCGCAGGCCGAGCGGCAGAGCGCAGAGCCCAGCGGTGCGGCGGTGAGCGCCAGCCCCTCCCGGCCAGGGGTTCCCGCCGCCACGGCTCCGGAACGCATTTGCAGTCCGGTCCTCAGCCGCCTTTCCGGTGGCCGTCGGGGTCGTCAGGTCGCCTCCCGGCTGGATTCCGCGTGCGGAATCAGAGTGGGCAGGCGGGAGAAAGCCCTTGGTGCGGCGCCCGGCGGAGGCTTAGTACGGGGTGCGCCGATCCGCTGCGGGTTGGTTCCCGTCGAGGGTGGAGTAAAGGCCGAGGCGCGGGATGGGAGATCCCCTCGGGCGAGGCGTGGCCCGCCCCTCCCCTGCGGCCGAGGATCCGGTCCACGTACAGGGAATCGCCAAGGTCCCAGGGTCACCTGCCCCTCTGAGCCACCTGCCCTCCCGGGGTGCGGGAGCGTGCGGGGCGCGGTGGGGTCCCTGCCCCACGGACAGCCGGCCAGGTCCCGTCCCCACAGCACCGCAGCCAGAGCTGGAGGAGGTGCGGGATCCGGCGGGGGGGGGGAGGCCTGAGGCCGAGCGGGGTCCCGAGGGCGGCTGCGGTGGGTGGGCGGGCTCCCCGTCCTGGACTGGCCTCCCCGCAGCCAGGCGCCCCCGCCCACGGCTCCGGCATCGCGCGTCGTGGGGACTCTGGGCCGGGGGAGGCGTGGAGTCACGTGGTGGCGCGGGCTCCCGGGCTCGCGCTTTCACCCCGGCCCCGCGAGGCCGCGCGGCTGCGGGGACGCCGCTGGGACTTCACCGGTGCACACAGAGGCACGCGCGCACACGCAGGACGGCTCCCCGGGCACCGCGGGTTCGGGTGGGAAGAAGAGGGCGGCGCGGCGGGGCCGTGCGCCCTCAGCCCGAAGCTCGGCCTCGGCCGCTGACGTCTTTGTCCCCGTTTGCCTTCCTGGCCGGGCTTTGTTCCCGTCCCCGTAGGAGGGAGGGGTGTTCGCTCGCCCGCCCTGCGCAGGCGCGGGCACCCGCACCCGGCAGGACAAGACTGAGTGCTGAGTTCCGACCCGGGGCCGGGGTGTGCACGCGCGTGTGTGTATGTGTGTGCGCGCGTGTGTGCGTGTGCGTGTGTGTGCATGCGTGTGCGCGTGTGTGTATGTGTGTGCGTGTGTATGTGTGTGTGCATGCGTGTGTGTGCGTGTGCGTGCGTGTGTGTGCGTGTGTATGTGTGCGCGTGTGTGTATGTGTGCGTGCGTGTGTATGTGCGTGTGTATGTGTGTGTGCGTGTGTGTATGTGTGTGGGGGGTGCGTGTGCACGACAGGCTCCCGGCAGAGACCCGCCCCGCCCCCGCCCAGGGCTGGGCCCCTGTCCGGCTGTCTGTCCGCCCCTGCCTGTGGGGCTGTCTGTCCGGCTGTGCATCCCCGTCCTTCCGCCCGGCTCCCTGCAGCACTGCAGTGCTTGACATGCAAAGATGGAACCGGGCCGCTTTCCTGCGGGGGGGGGGGCGCGTGGGGCCCCGCGCGGAGGCGGAGGCGCGGGTCTGGACATAAAGATCCCAGGAGGCGCCGCTCATTGAGAAAAAACGCAGGTCACCAGGCAGCGCTGACGCAGGTGCTGACGCCAGCGGCGGGG
>NW_012283373.1:0-1512 GCF_000151885.1 Dipodomys ordii
CCACTTGAGCCACAGCGCCACTTCCGGCTTTTTTTCTTTTTGCTTATGTGGTGCTGAGGAATCGAACCCAGGGCCTCATGCATGCAAGGCAAGTGCTCTGCCACTGAGCCAACTTCCCAGCCCCAATTTCCAGCTTTTTTAGTAGTTAATTTGAGATAAGGGTCTCAGGGCCTTAGCCAGGGCTGGCTTTAAAATGTGAACCTCAGATCTCAGCCTCCTGAGAAGCTAGAATTACAGGCAAGAGTCACTAGCCCCCAGCTCAGTTTTCTTATCTTATAGGTTAAGATTAGAAGCTTTTCAGTTCTAGGCCAGAATGGGTATATATACAAGACTTCTTTGCAACTAATAGCTAGGCACAGTGGAGTATGCCTGTCATTCTACTTGCACAACAGGCTGAGATAAGAAGGTCTCAGGGGCTGGCAAGGTGGCTCAGTGGTAGAGTGCTTGCCTTGCATGCATGAGGCCCTGGATTCGATTCCTCAGCACCACATAAGCAGAAAAAGCCAGAAGTGGCACTGTGGCCAAGTGGCAGAGCGCTATCCTTGAGCTGAAATACTGAGGGACAGCAACAGGGTTCAGGCCCCACAACCGACAAAAAAAAAAGAATCTCACTGACTTGCTGGGTGCTGGTGGCTCACACTTGTAATCCTAGCTACTCAGGGGGCTGAGATCTGAGGATCACGGTTCAAAGCCAGCCCAGGCAGAAAAGTCCATGAGACTTATTTCCCAAAAACCACTAGAAAACTACAAGTGGTGCTGTGACTCAAAGCAGTAGAGTGCTCACCTTGAGCTGAAGAGCTAAGGGACAGCACCCAAGCCCAGAGTTCAAGCCCCATGACCAACAAAAACAAACAAACAAACAAAAAACAACAACAAAAACAAAAAAAGGTTTCAGTTCCAGGCCAGCATAGGCAGAAAAGTTTGCAAGACTCCATCTCAAGGAAAAGAAGCTGGGTGTAACGGTGTATGCCTGTCATCCCAGCTATGACTGGGAACCTAAAATAGGTGGATCACAGTCAAAGTGCCATTCTGGGTAAGATTAAGAACTTATCTCAAAATATAACCAGCAAAATCAGAGCTAGAGGTGGGCTTCAACGCTAGGAATGTCTACCTAACAAGTGTGAGGTACTAAGTTCAACCCTGTTCACTGGGATGTGGGATCTCACTGGGGATGTGGGTCAGTGCTAGAGCATGTATAAACTTCCCATCTAGCTAGGATAATACAGGATAATAGGTGTACATGGTAGCTCTTTGTTGAGAAGGGGAGTCTCAAATGTGTCTGCCCTGGCTGGCTTCTAATCATAATCTTCCCAAACTTAGTCTCCCAAGTAGCTAGGTTTATAGGCATGGGCCACAGGCATTCAGTTGAGAAATGCATGTTTTAAGGCCTAGGAAAATGGAGGTTAAAGCACACTGTTTTTAAGTATCATGTATGTGTATACATACACAAATATATCATATGTATACATATATAAATATGCAATTTTGGATTTTTAGTACTGAGGTGGTGCC
>NW_012283374.1:0-1040 GCF_000151885.1 Dipodomys ordii
TGGCGCTGTGGCTCAAGTGGTAGAGCACTAGCCTTGAGCTGAAGAGCTGAGGGACAGCACCCAGGCCCAGAGTTCAGGCCCCACGACAGGACCCCCCCCCAAAAAAAACAAACAAACAAAAAACCCAGACAGCACTGGTGGCTCACGCCTATAATCCTAGCTACTCTACTCAAGGAGGCTGAGATCTGATCATCATAGTTCAAAGCCAGCCTGATCAGGAAAGCCCATAAGACTCTTATCTCCAATTTACCAAAAAAGCTAGAATGGAGGCATGGCTCAAGTGGTAGAGCACTGGTCTTGAGCAAAAAGGTTTGACAACAGCACATCCAGGGCTGGAGTTCAAGCCTTAGGACCTGCACAAACAACAACAAAACCTATAGCAAAAAGGGCTGGGGGCATAGCACAGCTGGTAGTGTCTGTTTTGGGTTACTCTCTGTGACCTAGAGGAGGTCCTAGGAAAAACCTTAGAATCTCTCAAGAATGCTTCCCAATGAGTCAAATTTTTATGTAGTCATGATTTTCTGTACTTATTTGCATAGTCTCTATGCCCCTTTAATCCAATTATTTCCTTCCTTGTTAGGAGAATCATGGAAAAACACACAATTAGTGCACTATCTTATTATCACTTAATTTGAAGAGATTTGTGTTAAATTTAAATTCAGCATTTGCTTCTATTGCTGCAGTATTTAAAATAAAAGCAAATTTAGCCACCACATCCTTGTGTGATTTTATTAAAGTAATATGTCTGAAGCAATACAAATTGCTTATGCTTACCTTCTCCTTTATTATTTTCATTTAAGAGAAGAGTTTTTTGCCCCATTTTTCACTTGGTGGAGGAAAAAATAATATCTGAATTCTCTTTACAGACGACTGAATGTAAGTCAATAATCTTATTAAATAAGAACGGTTTTTTATTATTTATTTATTTATTTATTTTTGGGTCCGGTCGTGGGACCTGAACTCTGGGCCAGGGCGCTGTCCCTCAGCTCTTCAGCTCAAGGCTAGCACTTTACCACTTGAGCCACAGCGCCACTTCCGGC
>NW_012283375.1:0-1413 GCF_000151885.1 Dipodomys ordii
AAAATCCCTATGAGACTCTTCAATTAACCACTCAGAACACCAGAAATGGCACTGTGGCTCAAGTGGTAGAGCGCTGGCCTTGAGCTGAAGAGCTGAGGGACAGCGCCCAGGCCCAGAGTTCAAGCCCCACGACCGACAAAAAAAAAAAAAATGATGTCTGATTCGTCATAAGTATCACTAGTCACATATGACCTTCATTGTGTATGTTAGTAATAAAAGTTTAAAACCAAGACCATCATTACTTTAAATACAATTACTTGCTTTTAAGAAGTCCCAACACACTATCTTGCCCATGTAATTGTAACTCCTCTGTACAGTATTTTCACAATAAAAAAAAACTCCAAAAAAGAAAAAGAAAAAAAAAAAAGAAGTCCCAACACAATAGCAAAATGAAAATAAAACATCTTAAAATTGTCTTTGGGATTGGATTTCTTTCAAGTGGCTTCAAAGGGACTTTTGAGTAAGTTACTGCATGTGTTTCTACTGGAGTGTTCCAAGCTAGCATCTCCTAAACTATTCTAAGAAGATTGTCATCAGTGGTTTCCATCCCTTCTGCAGCTGTGCAGCTGAACACAACCTTTCACACAATTCTCCATACCAATATGCGAACAATAACATAGATATCCCTAAGATGTCAAAGCACAAAATTCATGATACTTCCAAATTTAATACAAGCCTTAAAGGAATAGCTTTGCTCCCAACTCTGTTTTGCCCAGTATATGGTTAGCACTAAATTAACAGTTAACACTATCACCAATAAAAACTACAATAAGCCGGGCACTGGTGGCTCACGCCTGTAATCCTAGCTACTCAGGAGGCTGAGATCTGAGGATCGAGGTTCAAAGCCAGCCCAAGGTGGCTCAAGTGGTAGAGCGCTAGCCTTGAGCCAAACAGCTGAGGGACAGCGCCCAGACCCAAAATCCAGGCCCCATGACCAACAAAAAGAAAAGAAGCTCAGGGGCAGTATCCAGGCCCAAAGATCAAGCCCCAGGGCTGACCAAAAAAATAATAAAAAATAAAAATAAATAAAAAGTAATGATGGATTTTCCTTTGCCAGTGATATTTCTAATACAGATAAATGCAAATGGTATAAATATGTAATTAAAAGAAAATGATGCCGGGCACTGGTGGCTCACGCCTATAATCCTAACTACTCAGGAGGCTGAGATCTGAGGATCGCAGTTCAAAGCCAGCCGGGGCAGGAAAGACTGTGAGACTCCTATCTCTAATAAACCACCAGAAAACCGGAAGTGGCGCTGTGGCTCAAGTGGTAGAGCGCTAGCCTTGAGCTGAAGAGCTGAGGGACAGCGCCCAGGCCCAGAATTCAGGCCCCACGATTGACAAAAAAAAAAGAAGTTTTAAGTATTTTATTTTTGTTTCATATACTAAATATTTCAAGGCAGACTTCTTTCA
>NW_012283376.1:0-2361 GCF_000151885.1 Dipodomys ordii
CCTGGGCGCTGTCCCTCAGCTCTTCAGCTCAAGGCTAGTGCTCTACCACTTGAGCCACAGCGCCACTTCCGGCTTTTTTCTTTTTGCTTATATGGTGCTGAGGAATCGAACCCAGGGCCTCAGGCTTGCAAGGCAAGCACTCTACCACTGAGCCACCTTCCCAGCCCCTCATCCTTTATTTCTTACATGTAACTTTTTCCATATTTCTGTTTCCAATACTAATGGTGTCAGGGTACCTTCCAAGCAGTAATTTTTCAACAAATATATGTTGAATGTACTAACAACAAAGCAAATGTAATTACAAAGAAATAGAATTATGGATGGGATGGAGTTTTATACAAATTAAATCTGTACTTTTCTACAAAGAGATGCATTAGATCTCTTTGAGATGACATGTAAGGGTCATCCATTATCAACATTCTGAAGATAATGACTTGAAGATATCCAGTTTAGCAACTGCAAACTGCTCCTTCGGTTTGGGTACTATTTGTTTTGTTTGGAAATCTTGTAAGGCTCTACTGAAGACATGGTTATACGGGCTGGGAAGGTGGCTCAGTGGTAGAGCACTTGCCTTGCATGCCTGAGGCCCTGGGTTCGATTCTCAGCACCACATAAGCAAAAAAGAAAAAAGCCAGAAATGGTGCTGTGGCTCAAGTGGTAGAGCGCTAGCCTTGAGCTGAAGAGCTGAGGGACAGCGCCCAGACCCAGAGTTCAGGCCCCACGACCGGACCCCCCCCAAAAAAACCCCCAAAAAACCAAAGGGTTGAAGACATGGTTATACCAATTACTAGTGGAAAAGAAATCCTATGACTTACAACACTGAAACCTTTGTACACTACTGCACTTATTCCTTAATACAAGAACTACCTACTAATTTGAATTTCCCAGAGTCTGAGTGAAGAAAATCAAAGTAGAAAAAAGGTGTTATGGGTATAAGCCTCCACAAGGCTCATGTGGAGAAGGCTTAGTCTCTAGTTGGTGGTCCCATTGAGAAGCCATTGCTTGGTGCTAATAACTTCATCGATGGATTAACCCATTAACTCACTGTAGTTGAATAGGAAGTGAGGTTCTCAATGACCATGCCTTCTAAGGATATACCTTGACTCTGGACTCTCTATTTTCCCTGTTTGAGCTGCCATGAGGTGAGCATCTTTCCTCTATCAAACCCTCTTGCTGTATTATTTCTATTTTGCCATAGGCCTATAAAAGATGAAGCTAGTTGACTAAGAACAGAAACTTCTGAAATTGTGAATCATAATCATATCTCCTTTGTTTGTGAAAAATGTAAATGGGCTGTATTTTAAAGATTCATGTCTGGGCCTGGGTACTGTCCCTCAGCTCTTCAGCTCAAGGCTAGCGCTCTACCACTTGAGCCACAGCGCCACTTCTGGCTTTTTTTCTTTTTGCTTATGTGGTGCTGAGGAATCGAACCCAGGGCCTCAAACATGCAAGGCAAGCACTCTACCACTGAGCTACCTTCCCAGCCCACCCTGCATCTTGTATATACATTTTCCTAATTTGTGGAGGGGAAGGGAAATAACAAAATGCTGAAATAAGGATACAGGTTGACCCATTATAACAATGAGATGTACAAGACACTATGCTGAAAATGAACTTTATAACTTTGGGGGTGGGGAGGGAGGAGTTGGGGAGGCGGGGAGGAAAGGGATGGTGGGGGGGAAAACAAAGGAGGAGGTAACAATGCTTGATATCTTACTCATCTAAATGTAACCCCTCTGTACAGTATCTTTACAATAAAAAATATATATTAAGAATAAAAACAGACAAAAAAAGAGACAAGAATAATAGTCTTTCATCAAAAGATTCTACTAGGAATCATTAAGATTTTATCATACATTAATATTAAGAATATAAAAGTTACATTAAGGTTTCATTAAATAAAGTAAAATATGTTCAAACATAAAGAACATGGTAAAAATAAGAAACCATTTTTATCTTTATAATATTTATAAAACAAGCAAGAAAATAAGTGAATTTCTCTTTTCTTTTTGGTAGTATTGGGGTTTGTACTTGATAGAGTAGTGTGAGACCACTGAGCTATGCCTCAGCTGTTTATGTATTTATTTTTTGTGACAGTACTGGGGCTTGAATACAAGGTCCTGGCACTGTCCCTTAGGTTTTTCCACTCAAAACTGGCATTCTACCACTTAAGCCACAGCTCTACTTCTGGGTTTTTGGTAATTAATTGGAGATAAAAACCTCACAGTTGTACTGCCCTGGTTGGCTTTGAATTTTGATCCTCAGATCTTAGCCTCCTGAGCAGCTAGGATTACAATCCTAAACCATCAGCCTCTCACTTTTAGCTCTGTGTGTGTGTGTGTGTGTGTGTGTGTGTGTGTG
>NW_012283377.1:0-3293 GCF_000151885.1 Dipodomys ordii
AAAAAGCCAGAAGTGGTGCTGTGGCTCAAGTGGTAGAGTGCTAGCCTTGAGCTGAAGAGCTGAGGGACAGTGCCCAGGCCCTGAGTTCAGGCCCCACGACCAGACCCCCCCCTCAAAAAAAGTATTACTATTCTTATTATTATATATGATGAGATGTCATGTTCCCTATCTGAGATTCTGGGAGGTTCTTTTTTTTCCCAAATAAAGAAAAGAAGAAAAACAGAGTAATGTCCAAACTAGCAGAAGATAGAATATGATCCACTAATCCTACACATGCTGCCAATTTGAAATGAACCCTTCGAAGCCCAAAGTTACAGCTAGGCACTGGTGGTTCATGCCTGTAATTCTGGCTACTTGGATGGCTGGGATGGCTGAGATCTGAGGATCGTAGTTCAAAGCCATCCAGGGCAAGAATGTTTGTGAGTTGCTTATTTCCAATTAGTTACCAAAAATAAAACAACAAAAAAGTAGAACTGTGGCTCAAGAATAGACCACTAGCTCTGAGCAAAACCAAGGGACAGCACACAGGCCCTGAGCTCAAGCCCCGGTACCAGCACTCACAAAGTCTCAAAGTAGAAACAGGCTTCTCCAAAGGGGAGGGGAGAGTCTTCTAGAGCCACCACCTTCCCTAGAATGGAGGGCAGAGGGCAGGCTGGGCAGTGGCCAGGTGCTGGCAAATCCAAAGTATCCTCTGACCTCTGCTGTCCCACATGGCTCCTAGCTGAACTGCTATGCTGCCTTCCACAAAGTTAGCCCTACAGGCCCTGAGATGGAGTAAACAGACACCAGCAGTAGGCGCTCTCCTCCACCGCCCTCCCCAGAAGCAGAGAACAACATCTGATGTCTCCTCTGAGGGCTCAATACTGACGCATTTGTCATGACGCACCAAGTAAATGCACAGAACAAATAATGAGGCTGTTGGATCCACCACCCTGCGGGCTGCAGTGAGGAGAGATGGGGGTTGGCTGTGGGCCTGGTCACTTAACCTCTCTCCGTCTGTTTCCATACTTGCAGAAGAGAGGTCACCAACACCACACACCATGTTCATAGGATTCAGCTGAATCATGGATGGGGAATGACTGACCAGGGCTTGGCATCTGAAAGACCCTTTAAGAATAGTAGTTACAGTCTGGGCCCAGTGGTTCATGCCGGTAATTCTAGCTACTCAGGAGGCTGAGATCCGAGGATGGCAGTTCGAAACCAGCCCAGGGCAGAAAAGTACCTATGAGGCTCTTATCTCCAATTAACCACTCAAAATAAATAAATAAATAGTTCCAGCCAGGTGCTGGTGGCTCACACCTGTAATCCTAGCTACTCAGGAGACTGGTATCTGTGGATCACTGTTCAAAGTCAGCCTGTGCAGGAAAGTCCATGAGACTTTTTTTTTGGGGGGGGGGTCCGGTCATGGGGCCTGAACTCTGGGCCTGGGCGCTGTCCCTTAGCTCTTCAGCTCAAGGCCAGCACTCTACCACCTGAACCACAGCGCCACTTCTGGCTTTTTTCTTTTTGCTTATGTGGTGCTGAGGAATCGAACCCAGGGCCTCAGGCATGCAAGGCAAGTGCTCTACCACTGAGTCACCTTGCCAGCCCAACTTTTTTTTTTTTTTAAGTCACTTGTAGGGCTTGAACTCTGGGCCTGGGTGCTGTCCCTAAGAGATTTTTTTTGCTCAAGACTAGCACTCTACCATTTGAGCCACAGCTCCACTCCCAGTTTTCTGATGGTTTATTGGAGATAAGAGTCTCATGGACTTTCCTTGCCTAGGCTGGCTTTGAACCATGATCCTCAGATCTCAGCCTCCTGAGCAGCTAGGATTATAGACATGAGCCACACTTGTGCCCGGCCCTACGAAACTTTTAATCCTTGCTGATCCTCTCTACTGTCTTGCTCTCTCCTCTCTCTCTCTAGCTACCGCAGTGCCCTGGACTCGGTCTTGAGCCACCTGCCTTTTCTATCAGTGCTTCTTCACTCTTGACTTCATCTGATCCTGTGATTTTAAGAGCCATCACTCCACTGAGGACTCTGACTTCTGTCTCGTATAAATTTATCCCATGAACTCCAGACCCTCTGCTTCACCTGTCCAGTCAGCACCACTTGATAGTCTAATGGTCATTTCAAACTTACGTCGGAAAGTCTGCAGCTTTCACAGTCTTCCTCACTTCAGTTGATGGGGCCAAAACCTTGTCATCATTCCTGTATTAGCCCTCAAAATAAAAGGCCGAGATAAACCAACTTCAAAGAGGAAAAGGTTTACCGTGGTCACGGGTTCTGAGGCTTCAGTCCATTGTCCCTTGTGTGAAGCCTGCAGCAGTACAGCAGCACACCATAGTGAGGGTATGTGATGGATGAGATCCCTTCATTGCAGCCAGGATAACCAAGAAGAGAGGGGCTGGGGGTCCTACAACACACACCCCAATGACCTAACTTCCCCCCACTATGCCCTGCCTACCGAAGATTCCGTTACCGCTCAATGCCTCACAGGCTGTTGACAAAGCCTTGAACACATCAGCATCTGGATGACTTCACGTCTCCAAATTCTAACCTTGCTTCCACAGGCTCATAATGCCAAATACATTTCCTCACGCTTTCTCCAGGTGTACTTAAAAGTTATAACTGTTCCAGCATTGCACAAAAGCCAGACTTTTGATGACTTTGGTCTCCTCGATGACTCAAGGCAAACAGGTGTGAGTCACTGTAAAAATGAAAAACGCATTTCCTTTATGGCCAGAGACATTCAGCATTTCCTCAAGTGTTTGGGGGAAAGGAGGCATCTCTATTTCTGAGAAATGTCTATTTACCTCCTTTGACCGCTATTAATGGTATTGTTGATTCTCTGGAGGATTTATTGTTGACTCTTTGGGGGTTTTAGTTTTTTATGCTCCTTTTATATTCTGGTTAGAGGCCCTGTCAGATAGATGGCTGGCAAAGATCTCCCATTCTGTAGGCTTTGTTTTTAGCTTAGTGACTATATCCTCAGCTGTGGTAGAATATAATTGGTCACATCTCTCTCCTATCTGCTGAGCCTCTGGAGTTCCATTCAGGAAGCTCCTGCCTATGCCAGTAAGTTCTAGTGATTTTGTTACTCTTTCATAGTTTCAAAGTTTCAGATCCTACCTTGAGAACTTTTATCCATTATGAACCGCTTATATTACTACAAGGTGAGGGCCATGAATCCAGTTTCAGTCTTCTGCATATGGACTTCATTTTTCTTTTTTTTTGGGGGGGGGGCGGTCCAGTCATGGGCCTGAACTCTGGGCCTGGGCGCTGTCCCTCAGCTCTTCAGCTCAAGGCTAGC
>NW_012283378.1:0-2792 GCF_000151885.1 Dipodomys ordii
GGGGCCTGAACTCTGGGCCTGGGCGCTGTCCTTCAGCTCTTCAGCTCAAGGCTAGCACTCTACCATTTGAGCCACAGCGCCACTTCTGGCTTTTTTCTTTTTTGCTTATGTGGTGCTGAGGAATCGAACCCAGGGCCTCATGTATGCAAGGCAAGCGCTCTACCACTGAGCTACCTTCCCAGCTCTCATCACCTTTTCTTTGTGTGTGTGTGGAACTTGAACTCAGCTAGGGCACTCTCCCTTAGTTTTTTTGTTCAAAGCTGGCACTATACTACTTGAGACACAACTCCATTTCTGGCTTTTTGCTAGTTAATGGAGATAAAAATCTCATGAACTTTCCTGCCTGGATTAGCTGCTAGCAATGATCCTTAGAGCTCAGCATCCTGGGTTGCTATGATTACAGGCTTGAGCTACTGGGGCTCAGCTGTTTGTCTTATTTATTTTTATTAAGTTACTACTAGTAGTTATGAAGTAGTTTCTTATACTACCATGGTTTTTGGTTGTTTATTGCAGTGCTGAGGATTGAACCCAGCACTAGACAAGCACTGTCCTGCATCCTCAGCACCTTATTGTGTTTTTTTCTTTGCAATCTCTCTGGTTACTAGGGCTTGTTTGCCTTTGTGTTTCTTCTTTGGAGGTATCTCTTTAAGTTCTTGGCCCATTTTTAGTTGTGTCATATGTCTTTGAATTAAATTTGTTGTTATTTTGAGGGAGTGTTTTCAGAGTTATCCTGGAGGTTACTGGTATTTCCTAATGGCAGTTGAGGCAAAGCAAAGAAAGTTAACAAGGACCTCCATCCATGGCACTAACATGGTGAGGCTGACTCCCACCCCTACTTCTATCTCTGCGTTCTTTTCTCCATCCTAGGCCATGGGCATTAATGACCTGCTGTCCTTTGACTTTATGGATGCTCCACCAATGGAAACTCTGATCACAGCCATGGAGCAGCTATACACACTGGGGGCCCTGGATGATGAGGGCTTGCTTACTCGCCTGGGTCGCAGGGTAAGTGACAGATGTGACTTCCAGTACTTTTATGAAAATTCTCAAGCCAGCCTTCCACCATTTTCTTTGTTTTGCAAAAGTAAGCTCTGAGATCCTGGAGAAGCTTTGATACGTAGCCCAGATTGACCTAGAACCCTTTTTTTTTTTTTTTCCTGTCAGTCCTGGGGCTTGAACTCAGGGCCTGAGCACTGTCCGTGAGCTTCATTTGCTCAAGACTAGCACTCTACCATGTGAGCCACAGCACCACTCCTGGCTTTTTCAGTTTATGTGGTACTGAGGAATCAAACCCAGGGCTTCATGCATGGTAGGCAAGCATTCTACCACTAGGTCACATTCCCAGCCCCAACCTAGAATTCTAGATTTCCCTGCTTCTGCCTCTTAATTGCTAGGATTGTAGATGTTCACCATCATGCCCAGCTATTTTCCCCTCCCCCCTCGCCCCCCCACTCCAAGCTCAGGACCAAACTTGCCAGGCAAGTGCTTTTCCACTGAGCTAAATCCCCAAGCTAGATTTTTTTTATCTTTTTTTTTTTGGGGGGGGGTCTGGTAGTGGGACCTGAACTCTGGGCCTGGGTGCTGTCCCTCAGCTCTTCAGCTCAAGGCTAGCGCTCTACCTCTTGAGCCACAGCGCCACTTCCAGCTTTTTTTCTTTTTGCTTATGTGGTGCTGAGGAATCGAACCCAGGGCCTCATGCATGCAAGGCAAGTGCTCTACCACTGAGCCACCTTCCCAGCCCCTAGATATTTTTTTAAATTGAAGTTTTCTACAATCACTTTAAAATGATTCTTCCTAAAACAAAAAGATTTTTACTCATAATTAATCTTATTCAGGATATATTAGTCTAGTCTTTGTTTTAATTAAACTAGCCGGGCACCAGTGGTTCATGCCTGCAATCCTAGCTACCCAGGAGGTTAAGATCTGAGGATTGCAGTTCAAAGCCAGCCCGGGCAGGAAAGTCCATGAAACTCTTTTATTTTATTTTATTTTTTATTTTTATTTTTTTGGGGGTCCAGTCGTGGGGCCTGAACTCTGGGCCTGGGCGCTGTCCCTCAGCTCTTCAACTCAAGGCTAGCACTCTACTACTTGAGCCACAGCACCACTTCCGGCTTTTTTCTTTTTGCTTATGTGGTGCTGAGAAATTGAACCTAGGGCCTCAGGCATGCAAGGCAAGCGCTCTACCACTGAGCCACCTTCCCAGCCCCAGTCCATGAAACTCTTATCTCCAATAAACCACCAGAAAACTTGAAATAGCACTGTGCCTCAAGTGGTAGAGCACTGGCCTTGAGCTGAAGAGCTCAGGGACAGCGCTCACACCCAGAGTTCAAGCCCCAGGACCAGCCAAAAAATTTTTCCTTAAAACAACTACCACAAATGATTTTCTAGAGAAGGCCAGGTATTTTATGGCTGAGAAAGACTACAGAAAGCTGGGTGCTGTTGGCTCATACCTGTAATCCTAGCTACCCTAGGAGGCTGAGATCTGAGGATTGTGATTCAAAGCAATCCCAGGCAGGAATATCCATGAGACTCTTATCTCCAATTAACCACCAGAAAACCAGAAGTAGCACTGTGCCTCTAGTGGTAGAGCGCTAGTCTTGAGCTAAGAGCTGAGGGACAGCGCCCAGGCCCAGAATTCAAGCCCCATGACTGACAAAGAAAAAAAAAACAAAAAACAAGCTAATTTTTTTTTTTTTTTTTTATTGTGAAAATACTGTACAGAGGGGTTACAATTAGATGGGCAAGATAATGAGTACATTTCTTATCAAGCATTGTAGCCTCCTCCTTTGTTT
>NW_012283379.1:0-1099 GCF_000151885.1 Dipodomys ordii
GATTCCTCAGCACCACATAAGCAAAAAGAAAAAAGCCAGAAGTGGCGCTGTGGCTCAAGTGGTAGAGTGCTAGCCTTGAGCTGCAGAGCTGAGGGAACGCGCCCAGGCCCGGATTTCAGGTCCTATGACTGAAAAAAAAAAAAAAAAAAAGGTACCTGGTTTGGGATGGAAACTCACTTGAAGGATTGGGTTATGGGAGGGGTTTCTAGGGCAGATTTGATACCTTCTAGTACTACATATTTCCTGTGCGTGCTGCATCCCCTGTATCTGCTGTCAGCCAGGTGCATAAGGTACACCCAAGTGAGGGGCTGACCTCTCAGCCCAGTCAGTCTTGTGTTGCTGCCCAGCCTGTTTGTGTTCTGCGGAGGTGACGTGAGGTCCTAAAGCTATTTGTTGGGTTTTGGTTGAAGGTGAGGGCACTCGGGCTGTCCAGTGGAGTCTTCATTGAAGTCAGCGTTCAGGATCTGTAAAATGCTGGAGTGTTTCCCCAAGCTACTGCTGGAGTCAGTGCTGCCCAGGCCTCTGTCGGGCCCCAAGATTCCCCCAGGAACCATTCCCTCCCACCCCCGCTCACCCCCTTGTAGGATACCCCCCATCTTGGTGGCTGTGGTCTTGGACGGGTCTCCCCAGTACCTGCAAGTTCCTCTATTTGTTTCAAGGTTGAATCTCTGCCTTCTTTCAGGTTTTGCCCTATTTATTCCTTCACATTATTTGCACAGCACATCTTCTGTAGATTCTTGAGTAAAGAGGTACCAGTTGATAACTCCTGAGACCTTGTGAGTGATTTTTTTTCTTTTGTACTGGTTTTGTTTTTTTGTTGTTGCTGGTCGTGGGGCCTGAACTCTGGGCTGTGGGCGCTGTCCCTCAGCTCTTCAGCGTAAGGCTAGTGCTCCACCACTTCCAGTTTTCTAATAGTTTATTGGAGAGTTTCACAGACTTTCCTGCCTGGGCTGGCTTTGAACCATTATCCTCAGATCTCAGCCTCCTGAGTAGGATTACAGGCGTGAGCCACCAGCACCTGGCAGTTGTGGGGCCTGAACTCTGGGCCTGGGCGCTGTCCCTGCACTCTTCAGCTCAAGGCGAGCGCTCTACCACTTGA
>NW_012283380.1:0-1495 GCF_000151885.1 Dipodomys ordii
CATGGGGCCTGAACTCTGGGCCTGGGCGCTGTCCCTCAGCTCTTCAGCTCAAGGCTAGCCCTCTACCGCTTGAGCCACAGCGCCACTTCCGGCTTTTTTTTCTGCTTATGTGGTGCTGAGGAATCGAACCCAGGGCCTTAAGCGTGCAAGGCGAGCGCTCTAACACTGAGCCACCTTCCCAGCCCGGAGGGTGAAATCTTGGGTGTGGATCCCTGGATCTGAGGAGTGAGGGGGCCTGGCATCCAGAATACTATTTTCTGGAAGGATCTTGGAATAGTTTCCTAAAATCTCCTTCCCCCGCCTCCTCCAATCTCTCCAAATCTCTCCTTGATCTGACCCATCTTCAATCAAGTCATTGCGGACGGGAACTACAACTCCCAGCAGGCTGTAGGACTATAACCTATTCATATGCTGCCTGCCCGCCCAGGTGCCCCATGGGAGGTGTAGTTCCGTTTGGGCTCCCTTGTCCCACAGCTGGATAATGAGTAAATTGAAAGGGCAGAAAGAGTTGTTGGATCAGCCGGGGACGGGGCCGGGGGTGGGGTGGGGGTGGCGGCACAAGCCTCTGATTCCCAAACGGAAACCCGGAGCTCGGGTTCCTTGCAAACGCGGGGCGCAGGCTCTCCACCCCCACTCCCAGTCCTTCCTCTCACTCCCACTCGCTACTTGAAATGCGCATGTATAATGTCCTGTGCTGAGCGCCGGGGTCCGGCGGGAGGAGGGGGGGAGGAGAGGAAGGGAGGAGGGAGGGGGAAGGGGGAGGGACCTGGCGGGAAGCAGGGGGCTGGAGACCCACAGTCCGGGAGTCCGGAGGAAAAGGTGTCAGTGAAGGGGCGGGGGCTGAGCTCTGGGTGCGGGGTGGGGGGGGGGGGGGACCCCGGGGTCCGCACCCCGGCTTTCACCTGGCACGAAGTTCCCCTGGAGATTGTCTTTGTAGGTCCACCAGTCCTCGGGGTCCGGGGCCGGTCCGATGTGAGCTGGGGGAGAGAGGAACTCGGATGCCTTCTCCCGGGGGGCCCCGCCCCTCCCCCGCCCCGGGCCCCCCCCCGGGTCTTACCTGCCGCCCCCAGTGCGGCCCAGAGCACCAGCGCGCGCGGGGTCCCCATTCCTGCCAGGCCTCCGAGCGCCCCCGTCCCGGCGCGGGGGGGGGCTCAGCTCCTCCCTCCCCTCTTCCGGGGATCCTGATCCTCCAGGACCTCCAGCCTGGTCCCCCACCCCGCCAGGGAGCCCCAACTTCCCTCTTCCCCTGCCAGGTGCCAGGGGCCGCGGCGCCCCCTCCTCCTCCGTCCTCTCCGCGGACCCCCAGCCCTGCGCTCTCGCTCTACCTCCGGATCCCGCTCTCTCCGCCTCTGCTGGCCCCGGGGTTCCCTCTTGAATTCCAGCCCACACCCCCTCTTCTCGGCAGCCTCTCCTCGGCTCCTCCCCAGCCTCTAACTCCGCGCCTCCATCCTGGCTCCTCCGCCTCCCCCCCTCCTCCCTCTCCTCCTCCTCTCTC
>NW_012283382.1:0-2856 GCF_000151885.1 Dipodomys ordii
AAAAAAAAAAAAAAAGAACTTCGGGGAAGGGAGGGAGGGAGGGGATGGTAGGGGGAAAACAATGGAGGGGCTAACAATGTTCAAGAGGAAGTGTACTCATTACCTCACTCATGAAACTGTAACCCTCTGTATAGTATCTTTACAATAAAAAATTAAAAAAAAAAAGAATGTCCCTAGACACTGTACCTGACATATGTAAATGTAGCCCCTCTGTATATCACCTCTATAATAAAAATAAATTCTAAAAAAAGAAAGAAAGAAAGGAAAAGAGTGTCCCTAGCTAGACGCTGGTGGCTCATGTCTGTAATTCTAGCTACTCAGGAGGCTAAAATCTGCAGATCATGGTTCAAAGCCAGCACTTGCAGGAAAGTCTCTGAGACTCATCTCCAATTAACCATCAGAAAATCAGAAGTGGCACTGCGGCTCAAAAGAGCTCAGCTACAGTGCCCAGGCCCTGAGTTTAAACTCCATGACCAAAAAAAAAATTTAAAAAGTCCCTAAATTGTGTCAACTTCAAGGTGTCTGCTTGCCCCTACATGCCACATAGGTAAAATACAATCAAGGTGTAGGTTTGTTTGTGTTGAGACAAGGTCTCATGATGTATACCTTTGGATTCACAATCTTCCAGCTTTGGTCTCTCTAGTCCTAGGATTACAGATATATACTACCATGGCCAATGCTCAAGGCAGTTTGAGTTGAAATGCAGATAGGCATTCTGTGCTGTCTTCCTAAAATGTGTTTATTACACACACACACACACACACACACACACACATACACACACATGCACACACACAAATTAAAACACATATGTTATATATGAGTTTTTTGTTTGTTTTGTTTTCTTTGTTTTTTGTCAGTTATGGGGCTTGAACTCTGGGCCTGAGCGCTGTCCCTCAGGTCTTCAGCTCAAGGCTAGCGTTCTACCACTTGAGCCACAGTGCCACTTCCAGTTTTCTAGTGGTTTATTGGAGATAAGAGTTTCATGGCCTTTCCTGCCCAGGCTGGGAACCTCAATCCTCAGATCTCAGCCTCCTGAGTAGCTAGGATTACAGTTGTGAGCCACAGCTGGGCATGGTGGCGCACACCGGTAGTCAACGAGGCAGATGAGACAGGAGGATCATGAGTTTGAGACCAGCTTGGGCTACAGGCGTGAGCCATTGGCACCCCGCTGTATATGTGTTTTATATATATATATATATATATATATATATATATATATATATATATATATATCCCATATCTTTCTTTTCTTTTCTTTTTTTTGTGATCAAGGTAGGTCTTGGGCGAACCCTAGACCTTACATTTTTTTTTTACTTCTTTTATTATTATATCTTTCAGTAGTTGTACAAAGAAGTTCCCTTTCTACAAAACAGTATATGAATACAAAGTGTCTGACAACATTGTCACCCTCTCCTAACCCATCCCTTATCTAATTTTTTTTTAATTGAGATTAGGTGATTACATAAATTTCACATATTTCACAGTATTGTGGACTAGTGATACTTAAAGTCACAAAAACATTTTAACCGTCACAAGGCAAATTGTCATTCTCGTGGTCTATAAAGTTTGTGAATTCTATGACCATATCTTTATTTTCTTGCAAAATATCTCTTTAGTTAAGGAGTGTGCAGAATGGTGAATGTCTTTGGAAAAGTGCTCCCCAAACTACAAGTCATCAGGCAATTGGGTTAGCATATAGCACCAATTCTGTTTTCTGTTTTTATTTTTCTTAGCATACCACTTTTAGGTAATTTGTTTCTTAAATAATTTGTACATTCTTTCAGGAAAACAACATATAAAATTAAAAAAAGGAAATCTCAAAAAATTATTTTCTTATTTGTTGAAAAAAAATTACTGCAAACTGGGCACTGGTGGCTCGCACCTGTCATCCTAGCTACTCAGGAGGCTGAGATCTGAGGATCACTGTTGGAAGACAACCTGGGCAGAAACCCAGAAGTGGTGCTGTGGCTCAACGTGGTAGAGTGCTAGCCTTGAGCAGGAAAAGCTCAGGGACAGCACCCAAGCCCTGACTTCAAACCCTATTGCCAAAAACTACAACAACAACAACAAAGATAGACTACTGTCAAAATAGACTATTTACAACTATGAAAAAGGAACAAGGAAGCCTGTTGAAGACACTCGTTTCTTAGATGGAAGGTGTCAGGAAGTGTGATGGAGGGGGTGAAATTCATTGGAATACATTGTAAACGTGTGGAGATGAATCCCCCTACTATACAACTGGTACCAATAAGTAAATAAATAGTTTGCTTTCTCCCAGACGTAGTTGAGAAATGCTGACTGCAATTCTTCTTCTTCAGAGAGACCCTGTGGAGACCCGCCCTCCTTCCCACACACCATCCTGCAAGGCCGCACGGGCCTGGAGATGGGAGATGAGCTCCTGTACGTGTGTGCTCCAGGCCCCACCGCTGGCCATCGGGAACCTGCCTTCACCTTGCTGTGTAACAGCTGTGGGGAGTGGTATGGCCTGGTACAGGCTTGTGGAAAAGGTGAGTGCCTCTGGGGCTGGCCACCTCCCATGTCTAGACCGAGCCCATGTACAGCATACAGTGGGCTCCTCTTTGCCATGATGCCCTACAGAGGAGGCTTTCAGGCTGGCCTGTGCTGAGCCAGCCAAGGGCAGGAAAGTCTATGAGATTCTTTTTTATTTTTTTTGGTCGGCCATGGGGCTTGAACTCTGGGCCTTGGCGCTGTCCCTCAGCTCTTCAGCTCAAGGCTAGCGCTCTACCACTTCAGCTACAGCACCACTTCCGGTTTTCTGGTGGTTTATTGGAGATAGGAGTCTCACGGTCTCTCCTGCCCGGGCTGGCTTTGAACCTTGATCCTCAGATCTCA
>NW_012283383.1:0-2822 GCF_000151885.1 Dipodomys ordii
TGGGAAGGGATGTGAAGGGTAAACAAAGGAGGAGGCTGCAATGCTTGGTAAGAAATGTACGCATTATCCTGCCCATGTAATTGTAACTCCTCTGTACAGCATGTTCACAAATAAAATAAAATTAAAAAATAAAATAAAATAAAATAATGTTTATTTATGAGTCTTATCCTCTAGGAGTTTACAGTCTCATTAAGGAGATAGAATAACTTAAGAACTTTACTAGCCAGGCACTAGTGGCTCACCCCTGTAATCCTAGCTACTCAGGAAGCTGAGATCTGAGGACTGGGGTTTGAAACCAGTCCAGGCAGGAAAGTCTCTGAGGCTCTTTATCTCCAATAACTACCAAAAAGCCAGAGATGGAGCTGTAGCTCAAGTGATAGAACAACCTGCCTTGTGTGAAAAAAAACCGAGAGCACAAATGCTCTGAGTTCAATCCCCAATACTGTCATACACATTAAAAAAATACAAATGAAAGCAAAAGCAATTCCTGAGCAGAAAAGTTCAAAAGCTATGTACATATGACCATATAAGATTATGCTAAGCAAAACAAACCCCAAGATATGGATATAAGAGATTTTCCTTTGTTGTTGTTGTTTTTAATGTACTATGTGATTGTTTTGTTTCTTTTGTATGTTCTTCCCCCTATGGTATAACCCCTGTTGTCACTGTACTTTATTTTGGTACTCTGCATCTTGTATATACATTTGTCTAATTTGGGGAGGGGAAGGGGGATAACAAAACGCTGAAACAAGGACACAGGATGACCTATTTCAACAATGATACCCACAAGACAGTATATTGGAAATGAACTTTATAACTTTGGTAGGGGAGAGGTATTAGGGAAGTGAGGCAGGAGAGGAATGAGGGAGGTGGGGAGGGAAGGGATAGTGGGAGAACAATAAAGGAGGGAGTAACAATGCTTGACAAGAAATGTACTCATTACCTTACTCATGTAACTATCACCCCTCTGTACAACATCTTTACAATAAAATAAAATAAAAAAATACAAAAAGAACTTTAGCTGGATGCTGGTGGTTCATGCATGTAATCCTAGCTACTCAAGAGGCTAAGATCTGAGGATTGCAGTTCAAAACCAGCTTGGGCAGGAAAGCTTGTGAGACTCTTATCTCCAATTAATGTCCCCCCCCAAAAAAAAACACCAAGATTGAAGTGGAGCTGTGGCTCAAGTGAAAGAGTGCTAACCTTGAGCGAAAAAGCTCATGGACAATGTCAGGGCTCTGGGTTGAATCCCCAGGATTGACACACAAAGAATGAACTTCACTAATCTGTGATGCAAGTAAATGTTTACTCTTTAAAAATTATATGTAGGGCCAGCTCTAGTGGCTCATGCCTGTAATCCTAGCTACTCAGGAGGCAGAGATCTGAGGATCACGGTTCAAGGCCAGCCCAGGCAGAAAAGTCCGTGAGACTCTTATCTCTGATGAAACCACTAGAAAACCAGAAGTGGCACTGTGGCTCAAGCAGTAGAGCACTTGCCTTGAGCTAAAGAGCGCAGGGACAGTGCCAAGCTCTGAGTTCAAGCCTCACGACCGACCAAAAAAAAATTACATGTAGGATACTTATTAAGAAGAATGAAAGATCTATGTGACTAAAGAATGAAAGTTCAACATGAGACTGGGATGCAAATGAAATGGAATTTTTAAGGATATAAAGGTGACATAATTGTATTTAGCACAATGTCTGATATGTAGTAGATTCTTAAACAAAATAATAATCTGCTTAATGAATGAATCTTTCAGAAATTTGTATCTTCCAGTGTGCTATTTCTTTCTTTCTTCTATTGTGTCTAGTCTGTTATTGTACTTGAAAATAGTTAACCTAAAATCATGTTTTTCTTTTCTCGAGTTTCTCTTGATTCTTTCTAAAATTCCAGCATTCTACACCATACTACTCTCCCTAACCCTTTCCTTCCTTTATTTTGTGCCTTAGCACTTACTCTATTCTAACATAGTATATAATCTTTTTAAATTTCTCCTCATTCTAGAAATGCACTTAAATTTGCCACTATGTATCTGCAAACACTATGTATCTGCAATGCCTAGGACATAGTAGAAGCTCAGGAAATTGTTGAGTGAATGTGTTCTCTGTAAATGTACAGGCAGTGATGAGACTTGCAGATGAAATGCGGTCAGAGTCCTTTATACTCTCCAGTAGGAAATTTGATTTTTGAAGAGGGCTTCATTATGAGCAGATTATACTGGGTGAAAGAAAGGTTTGGGGCTTTAACATAGTATGCATGTATATTATTTACAAAGGTGAGTGAAATTATACCCATAATTTACTTGTCATCCAGAACTAGCAGAAAGAGTTCGGACTTTAGTGTCACTAAGTTTGAATCCTAGCTTCACAGTTTACCAGCAGTGTGATCTTAGGCAAGCTATTTACTCTTTTATTTTTTTTTGGGTCCGGTCGTGGGCTCTGAACTCTGGGCCTGGTCGCTGTCCCTCAGCTCTTCAGCTCAAGGCTAGGGCTCTACCACTTGAGCCACAGCGCCACTTCCGGCTTTTTTTCTTTTTGCTTATGTGATGCTGGGGAATCGAACCCAGGGCCTCATGCATGCAAGGCAAGTGCTCTACCACTGAGCCACCTTCCCAGCCCCAAGCTATTTACTCTTAAAGATCCTGTTTTCTTTTTTTTCTTTTTTGTCGGTCGTGGAGCTTGAACTCTGGGCCTGGGCGCTGTCCCTCAGCTCTTCAGCTCAAGGCGAGTGCCACTTCCGGTTTTCTGGTGGTTTATTGGAGATAGGAGTCTCACGGTCTCTCCTGCCCGGGCTGGCTTTGAACCGCGATCCTCAGATCTCA
>NW_012283384.1:0-3662 GCF_000151885.1 Dipodomys ordii
GCTGTGGCTCAAGTGGTAGAGCACTAGCCTTGAGCTGAAGAGCTGAGGGACAGCGCCCAGGCCCAGAGTTCAGGCCCACGACCGGACCCCCCCCCCCAAAAAAAAAGACTTGGTAGAAGGCCAGGCACCAATAGCTCACACCTTGTTATCCTAGCTATCCAGGAGGCTGAGATCTGAAAATTGCAGTTTGAACCCTGCCTGCACAAGAAAGTGTGAAACTAACCACCAAAAAAGCCACCAAAAAACCTCCAACTAACCACCAAAAAAGCCAGAAGTGAAGCTGTGGCTCAAGTGGAAGAGCACTATCCTTGAGCATAAAAAACTCAGGTACCAGGATCAGGCCCAGGCGGAGGTCAAGCCCCAGGGCCAGCACATACATACACATACACATACACACACACACACCCCAACGAATCTACAGAGGAGGGACAGTCACTTTGTGGAAAACCCAAGAGAATTGCACAGAAATAATGACATGCCCTAACAGACTATCTTTCCAAATGAAGGCAATTTATGGAAACTGGGAGGTAGGAATGGACAGGTAGAAGAGGTGATGAAATACACACAAGAGAAATGGGGATGTGTACAAGAGAAACTAGGATACATGCAGGTACACACTAATACGTGTATATATAGTGTGCACACACTCCATCAAATGCTAAGGGGTTCTGTTCCAAAGCTTCTGTCTCAGGAATTTAGAGGAATCATGGGAAACAGAGGCAAAGGTTGCCATCTCTGGGTATCCTGTGTGGCCTGTCCATCATACTCACTTCTCCTTCCACTGCCACACCTCCTTAAGGAAGTCCTCCCGGCCCAGCTCATGCCTCCTCACTCCCTGCTCCTTCCACAGTTGTTTCTCCACCACAGCCTGCAGTAGGATTAGGGGCAGATGATCAGTGAGTCAGCAGGCTTTGGGAGAAGATACAGCTTTCAGCCAAGAAGAGGAAAATGTGACCAAAGACCTACTTGTGTAGCAATTCCTGCATGATCTGAGCCAGGGACCCACAGTACCCGATCCCCACGCATCCGATGCCTGAAACAGAAATGCTCTCGGAGCTCTGGGGCTCATATGCTTATCCTCACCCATTCCTGTACTTAGTATCTTCCCTCTGCACTGCCAAAGACCCCATCCCCCTCTCACCAGCGCACAAGGGCATCCTGGATAGCCACTGTCAGTGCATGGCCAATGTGTAGAGAGCCAGTGACATTCGGAGGTGGGATACACATGGAGAAGGTCTCTCCTGTAGCCTGGGGCAGCCTCGTCTAGGAGGAAAGTCAAAGGAAAGAGAGGACTGAAAATTACCTGGGGGAATAGCACCCTCTGGTGCCACCAAAGCAAAAAGAACTTCAGGAAGAATCAGCAAAGGTGAGAAGAAAGCAACAGAAACCTTTGCAGAAGCCAGGAACCAAATGAAAAGAAACCGCAGTGTCAACTGGACTCTGAGACTCATCTGTGCCCACCTACTTGAAGGACCACTCTTTCCTGGGATCCTGAGAACCATTTAATACCCTCTCAACTAGGCACTAACCTGATATTCTGGTTTGAAGAAGCCCTCTCGAACCCACCATGGGTACCAAGAAGCCTCAACATATCGGGGGCTGTAAGCAGGAGGCAAGGGTACTGACACATCTGTGAAGCAGAAGGGAACTCCGTTAACTGTTGAACTTTGTTCCAAGCTGTGCAATGCTTATTCTGCACACCAAATGGACAACTAAAATAGGAAAGAAGTGTGGTGGGACATGCCTGTAATCCTTATGAGGAGGCCAATGCAAGGAGGATCATGGATTGAGAATAGCTTAAGCTACATAGTAAGTTCCAGGGACAGTCTGAGCCAGACCCTTACTTAAAAAAGAAAAAACAAAAAGTGAAAGGTCTTCAGGCTCCCCAGTTACCTTTCTTTTCACCGGGTTCTGTTGGGATTTCATACAATACTATCTCCTTAGGACTCCATGCCTTACTGGTCTCTGCGGGTGTCTGGAAGGCGGGAACAGAAGGGGAACTTGAAATTCCCAGTATACACCATCTGGCCCCCAGGCTGTTTCCTCCGGCCTCCCATCCAAGTCTTTTTGAGACCCAAAGACAAACTGACCCCTAACCTTGCTTTTCCGGGTTATGGCAGCTTCCAGCGCCTCCTGCTTCTCGCGCAGGCGCTTCTGCTTGGCTTCACGGTTCCTCCGAGAGACAGAGGAGCTATGGGGCTCGGATTGTGTGGAAAGGGGACGGGGCTTGGGGAGGCCCCGTGAGGGCCTCAGCCCCCAGAGTGGTGGCCGAAACGAGGCCAGGGGCAAATGAGGCATCGGGAGTGTTCGCAGAAGCGGCCAGGATCAGTTCCAGAGCACACCAGGAGGACAAGCGGGCGCAGGGAGTCACACCCCCTTTATTTCCTGCCTTCTACACTAGCATGCACCCCCTGCTCCGCGAGGGCTGGGGTACCGTGCAGGCAGCACCCTGGAGACCGCAGCTCAGGGACGGGATGATGAACATTCAAGGGCCCCTACGAGCAGGCCTGGTGCCGCTTGCTGCGCGTCTGGCCGGCCGGCACGGCCGCCCCGCGGCGCCACCACGTGGGCCCGGGCCCTCAGCGACTCCCCCGCGCCCCCCAGCTCCCGGAGTCGGCCACGTTCGCGCTCACCCCGCGGCTATCCCAGGGCGCCCCGCGGCGGTAGGGGTAGGGGGTTCCAGCGTCCCGGACACCGGAACACGGCCGGCGACCCGAGCGCACGTGGGGGCGTGGCCACGTGCGGCGCATGCGCGAAGGCCGGCCTCGCCTCCTGGCTCCGCCCCGCCCCGCCCCGCCCCGTCGTCAGAGGACCGCGGACGCGGACACGAGCAGGTGTGCGGGACGTGTCGCCTGCGGGGAGGTGTGGTCTGCGGGGAGGTGTGCGGGGCTGTGCGGCTCACTTCTAAAACTTTATTGTAAACAAGAAAGGTTTCCGCGGGTGAATAATAATAATAATAATAAAAAGCACCTGAGTTAGGAGGCCGCGGCCGCCATTGCGCGGCCGGCTCGCCCATCCCGCCCGGTCCCGCCCGCGCGCCCGCCAGGGTCCGGTCCCGGCCCGGGGTGCTCCGGTTCTGCGGGCTCAGGAGCTGTGCTTCTGCCGCTTCCAGAAGCGCTTGACGTCGCTGTGCCCGGCCGGGGTCACCACCATGAGCCGCTTGGCCGAGTTCTCGAACACCAGCACGCCCAGCTCCTTCGCGTGCGCCAGCAGCAGCTCGAAGTCCACTTGCGACAGGAACTGGTTGTACAGGACGCCTGGACGGGGCGGGACGAGGCGGTGGGCCGGAGCGGCCTGTGCCTCAGAATTAAAAAGCTCTGTGTGGGGGTCACTAGTGTGATCTAGACATGTTCAAGAAGGTAATATAAGAAGCCCCTAGCTATTCAGGAGGCTGAGATCTGAGGATCACAGTTCAAAGCCAGCCTTGGCAGGAAAGTCCATGAAACTCTTATCTCCGATGAACCACCAAAAAGCCAGAAGTGAAGCTGTGGCACACGCGCGCACGCGAGCCCACACACACACAGGCAGAAAGGATGTAGGAAAGGAAGAAGGAGGAAGAAAACCTGTAACTTGGGGCTGGGAAGGTGGCTCAGTGGTAGAGTGCTTGCCTTGCATGCATGAGGCCCTGGGTTCGATTCCTCAGCACCACATAAGCAGAAAAA
>NW_012283385.1:0-2699 GCF_000151885.1 Dipodomys ordii
GGACCGCGGGCCAGCGAGTAAGTGCCACGGCCCTTCCTCCCATTTGGGCTCCGCAGGCGTCCGGCGGGCCTCTAGACCCCACCCCCGGGCTTTGAGCCCGGGCTGCGCGCAGAGCTAGCGACCCGGACCCGGACCCGGGAGGGGGCGCGCGTCCGACCGCCAAGGCCGAGCGGTGTGCGGGCCAATCTAGCAGGTGGCCACGGCCCGCGCTTGGGGGGGAGGGGGAATCCCATCGCACGATCCGTCCCTCCTGGCCGCCGTGGCCATCACCCCGGCGGGGACCCGGCACCCGGCCGAGAGCGCAGCCCCCTCCGGATGGCCGCTGAGGAGTGCCGGGCGCGGGTGTGCGACCTGAGGGCGCAGCGCCACCCTGGCTGTCTCCAGCAGAGCCCGGCGCCCTCAGCCCCTGGTCCCTGTGAGTTGTACGATATTTACCAAGGACGTTTAAAACATTCTTTTCTTTTAAAAAAAAAAAGGCATTTTTACTCAGCGCGTCTTCCTTCCATCATTTTTCCTTCGCGGTGGGCAGGGGGTGGGGGGAGAACGCCCGTGGTGACCGGGGATCTGGGGTCGTGATCGGGGATCGGGAATAGGGGATCGGCAAACACCGAGAGACCAGCCCATCTCTTTCAGCAGCGGGGAGAGAAGCCGTCGCAGGATCTGTCGGTCTCAGCACCCGTCTCTTCCTTTGGCGCGCCTTCTCCCTGTCTGAAGTCCCTCAGAGCAGGCAGGCATGGGGTGCTTGGGCAACAGCAAGACCGCAGAAGACCAGGGCGTCGATGAAAAAGAACGCCGCGAGGCCAACAAAAAGATCGAGAAGCAGTTGCAGAAAGAGCGCCTGGCTTACAAAGCGACTCACCGCCTACTGCTACTGGGTAAGGCCGGAGGGCGCGCGGCTGCTCCGGCCCCCGGGGCGGCTCCGGGTGCCCGCCAAGCGCACAGCCGCGGAGCGCGGGGCCGAGCGGGCCTGGCCGGCGCCGAGACCCGAGACCCGACCGCGGCCTGGGGGAACTCGCCTGTCCGCGAAAACCCCATCTGGCGGGAGGATAATCTGTCCCGGGAAACGCTAGGACTCAGGTGACAACGTTTTTTTCTATTTGTTCTCAGGGGCTGGCGAGTCTGGCAAAAGCACCATCGTCAAACAAATGAGGATCCTGCATGTCAACGGATTCAATCCCGAGTAAGAAGGCTCAGTCTGCTTTTCCTTCTAACCCGCATGCAAACTTTTGTCAGTTCTCTCCAGACTCCCCCAGGTGCTTTGCTACACAGTCCCTGAAAGCGAGGAATTAGAAATTGGCCGAATTAGAATTAGAACTGAATTAGAATTAGGAATTAGAATTGACACAAGGGATTAGAAATTAGAATTTGCTCTGTTTAGTTAGGCAAAATCTTCTTTTAGCGGTGTTTAGCTAAGACATAACATCCTTAGAAAAATAATTCCTTAGGTACTCTAGGGTTGCCGGTCTGCAATATTGCTGTTGCTCTGAGCATTCCATTTCCATCCCTCATTCATTGGGATCTGACACCCCACACACTCCATACCAAAATCTAGGGTTCCAATCAATGCTGCATGTAAAATGGCACAGTATTCTCCTTGAATCTCTAGATGACCTGTAATACCTAATACAAGGTAAATGCTAGGTAAATTTAGTTATCCTAATGACAAGGAAAATCATTGTTATCATTTAGTTATCCTTAATGTTATCTTCCGTGATGCAGGAAAAGTCTACATATGTTCAGTACAGATGCAAGTTTTTAATTTTTTCAATCATTGGTTGGTTGAACCCACTAATATGGAACCACCCAATATAGAGAGCTAACTGTGTCTCTTTCTAGTATCATTTAAACTTACGATTATCAACATGTCAATAATGAGCATAACTGTTGGGTTGTGTTTATATGCAAAACTCATAATAATTTTGCAATATTTGTGAGCTGAAGGGTTTTTGAAAGATATAGGTTATAAAATGAAACTTATTTAAAGCACAAATTAGAAGATAGGAATATTTTTATTTCCCAAGTAAAATCTTTGCAGATGTTGTCTTGGGAGTTGATACTGACTTGTAAGTCAAACCAGACCCTGCTGTTGCATGGGAAATCTGAAATCTTACTGAATTGATTTCAATTTGTGAAGGGTGAATTAAATTGGTAACAACTCTCTTTCAATACAGGGAGAAGAAACAGAAAATTCTGGACATCAGGAAAAATGTCAAAGATGCTATTGTGGTAAGGACCTTTTTCTCTTAATGTTTGTTTACCAGAAAGATTACTCTGTGCTCAGAAATTGCATAGGCAGAAATGACATATTTCAGATTATCATACATGGAATCTACATGCTCCATTTCTCCATATCGTTTTATTTCTCTCATTTTAGACAATTGTCTCAGCGATGAGTACTATCATACCTCCAGTCCCACTGGCCAACCCTGAAAACCAATTTCGATCAGATTATATCAAGAGCATAGCCCCAATCACTGACTTTGAATATTCTCAGGTAAGTCAGTTCTCCCTGAAAATTTTTAAACAGGAAAAAAAAATGGAACCACTTTTTATGAAGTGGCTTAAAATTGAGAATCAGCATTGATACTGGTTTATATGTGAAATGCTTCCTCTATTCAAAATTATATGCTCTTGAAACTTATTAAAGACAGTAGGATTGGGCTAGGAAGGTGGCTCAGTGGTAGAGCGCTTGCCTTGTA
>NW_012283386.1:0-2226 GCF_000151885.1 Dipodomys ordii
CCCCCCCCCCCCGTCTCTCTCTTTCTGATGTTGGGTATTTAATTTGGGGCTCTATGCTTGCTAGACAAGCTCACTACTACAGAAAGCATGTCTTCAGCCCTTGTAGTTTGTCTTCTGGACAGTATCTTTGAATTCTGCCTACGCTGTCCTTAGGTTTGGATCCTTCTACCTCCACTTCCAGAGTGGCTGAGATTACAGGCAGTCCCCCACCATGCCTGGCACACTTACAGTGTTTCATTTGAAGGGAGCCACACTCTCAGAGCAGGGTAGAACCCATTTGAGGAGGACTGAAAGAGCTCTCTTTGTCAATCAAACACTCTGCTCCCTGGAGATCCTATCCTGAGCCCCTTACACCAGAACTATCTCCAAGGGCTTGGGCTACTCAGGCAATCCAGTCCCTAAAATGGATCAGGGAGAAGAGCCCCCCTCGCCCCCCCAGGTGGTCGATCAGATTAGGGAGGGAAGTGGTTGCCCCTGCTTTGTCTCTGACCCCAGGAAGCCAGGTGCCCAGCACACCACGAGGGGATGGAGGCCATCTGGGCTGCCCGGAAATCACCCTACTTACTGGGTACCGTGATGGTCAGAGTGGTATCCTTAAGGAATCGCTCAGTCCAGTACACGGAGGGCCTGGAATACAGCCGGATGGCTCAGAGCAAGGCAAGTAGAGGCCAGAGCCTGCGCCCAGCTGCAGAGGGGAACCTGGGAACGCCTCCCCCTCCCCCACCCCACCCCCAGCAGACAGGAAGTCCGCGGCCTGGGGAGAACGGAGGGAGAAAGTGGAAGAGCAAGAGGGTCCAGTCAGGGAGGGGAGACACCATAGATCATCTGGAGCTGGCCACTGGTTCAGAGATAGGGGCAGCTGGAACAAGAGAACCCAGATTTCTCAGGGAGCAGCGACTGCCAACGTTGAGAAGAGAGAAGAAATGAGAGCTCTGGGCCAGCCAGCCCACCCTCTCCCCCCTCACCCAGTGCCTGAGAGGAAGAGGATGGTGGCTTGAGTGCAGCCTGGGGGGGGCATTCACGGAGGGGGACAGGACCACCCCCCAACTCACCATTACAGGCAGAACTGTAATGTAATGTCATCTTGCGTGGGGGAAATCCAGGTATAGCACCCCGGCCTGCGGGGAGACAGGGACCCAGGCCCTGCCTTTGGCTCTGGGTGCCTGACTTGCTCCCCATTTTGTCCTTTGGACACCACCCAGAAGGCACCCAAGGGGTCACCTTGTCCCTGGGTCCCCACTTCCAGTGTGCTGGCCTCTCCCAGAAACCCCTTCACTCTCTAGCTTCCTGACCTGATGGTGAGGGTGAAGGTGTCAATGGTGGGGAGGGTGGGGGGTCAGTGGGGTCAGGAAGGCTGGGGAAGGAGATGAAGGGGTCCCCTCGATACCCAGGCTGGCTCCTCTCACCTGTCTGTAACAATTTGCCAGTTGGTCTTGGGCCTTGACAACTCATAGAGCCGTGATTGTCTCCTGTTTCTGGGCCTGGAGAGACTGACGGACTTCTCCGTGATGGTCAGCTGACTATGGGAGAGTTCCTTGTTGGGGGGGGCTGGTCCACACCCCCCAAGGTATCTGGACCCTCAGAGAACTCTCAGGCCTTGCTCAAACATCTTTCCTCGGTCCTGAGCCATGAAACCCACCACTATCTAATCCTGGCCTGAAATGGGGTTTTCAGATGCTGGGGTATCGGCTTCCTCCTCTCACCCGATCATCCCCCCCCCCCCAACCGAGCACCCACCTCGTATCAGGAATGTCATCCTCCCTATCCTGCTCCAGGGCCTTTATGAGGCTCTGGACGTCTGGCAGCAGGTCCTCCTGGACCATCTCCTCCTTGGTGATGGACCCATGCTGGGTCCCCAGCTCCACCCCATCAGGGCTCTGGGTCCGGGGCTCCGAGAGCCACTGGCTCTCACTGAACGCACTGGGCGACTCCACAGGAGCATCCTCCGACTTCGTTGACTGTGAGGTGGTGTCTGTGAGCAGACTCAGCTGGCACTCTCCCATGGACAGGGTCCCCTGGGAACCCTCAGCCCTGCTCCCTGACATCCCAAACATATCTGAGCTCACCACGGCAACGGGAGAATGGCCCTCCCCGGCCCTGGGTTCTATCAGCCTCATTCCAAGCCCGAGGTGGAATGTGGCTGTCAGGTGGGATGGGGCAATATGCAGTTCCATCCTTCCTTCTTTCCTTCCTTCCTTCCTTCCCTCCCTCCCTCCTTCCCTCCCT
>NW_012283387.1:0-2342 GCF_000151885.1 Dipodomys ordii
CCACGACCGACAAAAAAAAAAAAAAAAAAAAAATTTTCTTGTAGCCACTCATTTTTTTTCTCCTTTTTAAACAAAGCTGATGAGAAAGAGAGTCAGTCAGCTCCTACCTCTCCCAGCGCTGCCCACAGTAAGCTGCACACGGGCCAAATCAGCTGACTAGCCAGGCCTAGCTGAGACACTTGCCCCAATCTCCAAGCTTGGAGGGAGAATAAACACTGGTGTTGCAGCCCTAAAGGTCCTGCACTGACATTTTCACAGGGAGCTAAGGAGCTGTCAGTAAAACAGCTGCTTCTTCCAATGGTCATCAGTAACAGACCCAGCCATGACTGTTTTAAACATTTCGCAATCGCTCCAGGACACTTTTTCTCAGCCGCATATACCCCAAAGAAGCTCTGGTCCAACTACAGTTGCTTCAGAGAGAACTTGTCCAACCCTGGAAGCTCAGCAGCTGTCGTGGTCATCGTGTCCATCGGCTTTGCTCAGGAGCCCCTAGTGCTATCAGTCTCTCTGACTATCCTGCTGTGACTACAGGAGATGTCACCTTCGTTGGGAACAACTCCAAGTGACTAGTAGATGACAAACTGTAGCTGTGGCTGATCCCTCGCTCGCTCCTCACCCACCCCCCTCCCCAGTGCAGCTGGCTTTGATCACAAAGTTCTTTATTCCAACCTGGAGGACCGCTGCCCCAAGGTGGCTAGTGTGTTGCCGCTGTAACTGACAATATAAAGGGCATTCTTTATGGTCTTCTCAGATCAGCTGCGGCGGAGATAGCCCTAGTGAACGACCCAGTATTAAGCCCCAATAAAAACCTCTTCTGAATGGTCACTTATTGGCTACTTGTGGTGTTTATCACAAGTAGAACAGACAGACCTAGTTTAGGATGTGAAGCAAATTTCTGGGACAGTGGAGAAAAGGCAACTTGAAGAGTTTTGAAATGTGACCAGGCACAGAAACTGCAGACCGCTGAGACTGGGAAAGGCAAGAGCCAAGACTGAGAAAGCAATAACTCCTGATGCTTGGAAAACTTTCCGAAAGCCTCAGATTTATTTGAAGTAAGAGCCGAGGGCCCTGCCCTTGGAATTGGAAGCTATGACACTAGAAGCTGAGTGATAGAGCACTAGTACTGGGTCTCCAATAGCCTTTGCCTTCGGAAGTTCAGGATGCTAAGATTCTGGGTCTCAAAGCTTAGGTCTGGAAGCTAGTGTGGGCTTTGATAGCCAAAGGCTGAGGGCTGCCATCATTAAGGGAGCTGTTCTCTGTCTATTTTTATCTATTTCCATCCAAATAGAGCAAAAACCAACCAACTAACCAAAAAACAAACAAAATCTCAAGTATTTATCACAAGTTCACCATCTGGGTTTCTACCTGTTCTTTTATTTCTATTATCTTGAAGTAGTTGTACAAAGAGATTTCATAAGTACAATACAATAAGAGATTTATAAGTACAGTACATCTTGATGGCTAACTATTCTTAAACCATTATCACACTGAATTTTCTTCAGCATTTCACTGTATGCTTTGGAATTTTTTTTCCTTTTTTTTATTATTATTGTGAAAATACCATACAGAGGGGTTACAATTACATGGGTAAGATAGTGAGTACATTTCTTATTAAGCATTGTTGCCTCCTCCTTTGTTTCCCCCATACCATCCCTTCCCATCTCCACCCACCACCCCCACACCCCCTATCACCCCCACCCCACCCCCACCCTCCACCCCGCCAAAGTTGTAAAGTTCCTTTTTCGACATACCGTCTTGTACATCTCAATGTTGTAATGGGTCCACCTGTATCCCTATTTAAACAATTTGTTTTTGTTTCCTTCTCCTCCACAAATTATACCAACATCAGCTACAGTAAAAGCAGGGCTTATATCATGGGGGAGGTACATACAAAGCAACAAAGAAATCATCTTATAAATATGTTAAAAGCAATCGCAAGAAAACAAAACTTCTGAATCCTCATCTTGGGGTTCATTTCCACCTAACATCAACTTGTCTGACAGTTTCTGTTTGTCTCAGACATATACTAGTTATTGCAAATAAGGGAAGCCGTGGTACCTATGTTTCTTTGGGCCTGGCTTACTTCACTTAATATAGTTTGTTCCAAGTCTTTCCATTTCCTAACAAATGGGGCAATGTCATTCTTTCTGATGGAGGCACAGAATTCCATCGAGTATATCTACCACATTTTCTTGATCCATTCACCTACTGAGAGGGATCAGTATTGGTTCCATATCTTAGCTATAGTAAATAATGCTGCAATAAACATAGTTGTGCTGGTAGCTTTAGTATGGTCTTGTTTGTGATCATTTGGGTAAATGCCCAAAAGTGGGATTGCTGGG
>NW_012283388.1:0-1432 GCF_000151885.1 Dipodomys ordii
CTAGCCTTGAGCTGAAGAGCTGAGGGACAGCGCCCAGGCCCAGAGTTCAGGCCCCACGACAGGACCCAAAAAAAAATTTAAAAAAAATAAAAATAAAAGTAAAAGCCATCTGTTTGGATGGATTGGTTCCCAGCAGTGAATAGATCATGAGGACTTAATTAATGGACAAATCCACTCAGGGAATTACAACTTGATAGCATTATTACTGGGAGATGGTAGAGTCCAGGTGAGGCATAGTTGGATAAAGTAAGTCACTGGGATCTTTCTTTGAATAGTTTATATATCTGGTCTTCTGGCTCCTTCCTGTCTCTGCTTCCCAGCTACCATGAGGTGAACAGCCTTGCTCCTGCCACCAGGATGTTCTCCCTTATCAGGACAAGCAGTAGTCTAGGAGGCATAGTGGAGGAAAAAGAAAATTTGAAATTCTGTGTGTGAAGTTGTTCAATGGATGGATGCATGCATGCATGCACGAGAAGTAAAACTACGCATTCCTTGAAAGAAAAACTATTGAGTGGGGAGATAAGGGTAAGAGGTACAAAGAAACAACTTCTCAGTTAAAGCAACAAGGATATTGACCAAAAGTTGTCTAGAATCGCTGACATCTCAAACAACGTCCATTCCCTTAACCATCACGAACAACTCAAACACCAATTCAAACACCAACACACAACCTAAAGCTAGCTCGGGTACAGACGAAAACAAAACGGAGGTAGCTTAGGCACCGAAGTGTGATTCTAATATAGGCACTAGTGTGAACTCCATTAAGCCATTCTTTTTTTCCTCTCTGAGGCTCAGTCACCTCAATTGGACAGTACAAGGTTTTAACTAAATGACTCCATGACTTCCAGCACTGAGAACATGTCAAACGTTCAGAGACTTCGGTTAAACTTGGAAAGACTCGTGGGTACACTTTAAACACAAGCGTGTCCTTGGGTGAGAATGTATACATTTCTGCGCTTTTACAAGCCCTGGCTAGAACTTGACAGCGGACCAGCTCCCAGGCTTTCGAGACTGCCGTCAAGTTCGGCGTTCCAGAATCCCCACCCCCACCCCAGGGCTGCTTGCTGCCTTGACCTCTGCAGGTGCTGCAGTCCAGGCAGAACCCGGGGGGGGGGTGGGGGGGGCTAAAAAGCACCAGTGGGAGAAGCGGAAAGCACGACTGCAGCTCAGCAAGACCTTTAATCCGGACCCCTCGGGTTACAGGAATGAGGTCCAGAGAGGACAAGCGCTTTGCTCACAGGAGACAGCCGTCAGCCGCAGCGAGCAGGGAGGGAATCGCGATCAACGGGACTCCCGGGGGCTGAGCACAGCGAAGCGGGGCAGCGGCAAAAGGCTGGGGGGGAGAGGGGCGCGGAGCGCGGCGGGGAGCGCCGAGGGGCGCCCGCGTTACCTGAGTCGGCCCCCGCCCCGGCGTGCCGCAGTCTGACCTCCG
>NW_012283389.1:0-1181 GCF_000151885.1 Dipodomys ordii
AGAGAGAGAGAGAGAGAGAGAGAGAGAGAGAGAGAGAGAGAGAGAGAGAGAAGTAAATATAAAATAAGTTGAACTCTTTGGTGTTTAAAACTACCGTGAGATACCAGGCCCATTGGCATGGCTGTTATGAAAAAAGAAAGAAAGAAAAATAAATAAATAAAATAAAAATAAAATAGAAAGAAAGGAAGAAAGAAAAAGAAGTGTTAATTCAAGGAGACACTGCTGCTGGTGTGGGGATATAGAATGATGTTGCTTCAGTAGAAATCCATATGGGGAGGTTCTACCAAAAAATAGACATCGTATGAACTAGCTGGGTATACACTAGTAGTATATACTACGTGTTGGTGTATGCCCCAAAGAACAAAGTTCAGGGAGTCAAACATATCTGTACATCTTTATAACAACACTGTTCACAGCAGCGGAAAGATGGCAATAACCCTGTGTATGCTGACAGATGGAAAGGTAAGCTGAACATGGTATAAACATACAACAGAATAGTCCTCATCCTAAAATTCTGACACATGCTACAACATGGAAAAAATCATTAAGATATATGCTAAGAAAAGTAAGTTAGTTACACAAAGACAAAGATTGCTGTATTACACTTAATATGAGGTGCCTAAAGTAGTCAGATTTAGAGACAGTAGGTTGGTGGCTGCCAGGGGCTGTAGGGAGAGGGGCTGGGCTAGCTAGTGGAGGCAGTGATGAGAAAGTTCTACAGATGGATGGTATGATGGTGACTCAGTGGGGATGTGTGTAATGCCACTGAGCTTTACACTTACAAATGACTAGCATGGTGAACTTGACATTTTCACATTTACCACTGCCACAATGACATTGGTGTCCAGCAAGAAGATGACAGAACATCTTTATAAACAGCGATCATCATCATCATTCCCTGTTTTGTTCCCCATCAGGGGGAGTTAGATACAGAGTGAGGAGAGAAGGCCTTGCCCTAGCGCGTCTACTGCAGCAAGCTCTTCTTCTGCCTCCTGTGTTCCAGTCATGTGTTTTCCATTCTCCTTTCTGAGGTTTGGCCAAGTCCTGGGCACTTTCGGGCTCAGAGGAAGTTCATGTGAAAATAAAAGCGGTCCTTCAAGGGTCCCTTTGGACGGAGTGACTCCTTTGCTGGTAGGCTCTGAGGCCCAAGTATGACTCCAGCCTGCACCCCCTCTCCCCCC
>NW_012283390.1:0-1060 GCF_000151885.1 Dipodomys ordii
AGAAGAAGAAGAAGAAGAAGAAGAAGAAGAAGAAGAAGAAGAAGAAGAAGAAGAAGAAGAAGAAGAAGAAGAAGAAGAGGAAGAGGAAGAGGAAGTTAGAAGGAGCTGAGTGCTACTTCCTAGCCCCAAATGGAAGAATGAAATGGGAAGAAAAAACATTCTGTTAAATACCCATTCTTCTACCAGAGGTACTCAGTAAAAGTCAATGCTGAAAGGCTTCTCTGAACTAGTCACTCATGGAAATTTCTAGATAGATCACTTAGTCCACACAGTGATCTTGAGAGAGTTTTCTCAGGTAATAGGTATGGGGACTAAACCTCAGTGGGGTTGAGAACACTGGGTGACAGAGGAGAGAGTGAAACAACATAACAGTGAGATTCTTATCCTAGGCACACCAGACTGATTCAACATGAAAAACAGCTAAAGAAATCTATCCCGTGGAAGAAGAAGAAAAAAATTGCATGATCAAACCAATGGACACAGAAAAAGCATTTCACAAAATCTAACACCCTTGCATGATGGACTCAATGAACTAGGAATAAAGGGGAACTTCCTCAACTTGTTAAGTAATATCTATAAAAAAAAACTTCTACAGGGTCTGGAGTATGGCTCAGAGGTAGAATACTTGCCTATAAGCACAAAGTTTTAGAGCTGAACTTCAGCATGGGGGAAGAAGTTGGGTAGAAAAAAGAAAACAAAGCCTATACCTAACATTAGACTTAATGGTGAGAGACTCTTCCACTAAAATCAGATGTCTTTTCCCACCACTCCTTTTCACCATTGTACTGGAAATTATAGCTAATGTTGTTAGACTAGAAAAGAAAGTCAAAGACTCTAGATTGTGCAGGCAGAAGTTAAGTTATATTTGTTTACAGGTCACATGGCTATCTATGTCAAAAATTTAAAAGCATTAGCAATAATAACAACAAAACCTCTCTGGCTAGCCATAAAAAATGCAAATCAATACAACATTGAGATACCACCTCACCCCAGTTAGAATGGCTATAATCAAGAACTCTAATAACAACAGATGCTGGAGGGGATGTGGACAGAAGGGAAC
>NW_012283391.1:0-1660 GCF_000151885.1 Dipodomys ordii
TGTGTGTGTGTGTGTGTGTGTGTGTGTGTGTATGAATTCTATTCCTCCATGAGAAAGAATGGCATCATGCCATTTGTTAGGAAATGGAAATAATTGGAAAAAATTATATTAAAAGTTACCCAATGCCAAAGAAATTTAGGTCCCAGGGTTTCCATTATTTGCAATAACTAGTATATGTCTATGACAAGCAGAAAAGGTCAAAAGCTATGCACATAAGACCATATAAGATGATGCTAAGGAAAATGAACCCAAAGATGCTTGTTTTTAATGTACATATAATGTAGCATGTGCTTTTTTGTTTCTTTCGTATGTTCTTCCTCCATGGTATAACTCCTGTTTTCACTGTATTTGATTCTGGTGCCCTGCATCTTGTATATACAATTTTTGTTTTCTAATTTGGGAAGGGGAAAGGAAATAACAAAATGCTAAAATAAGGATACTGGTTGACTCATTGTAACAATGACATACACAAAACACTATCTTCAAAACAAAGTTTACAACTTCTGGGTGGAGGGGAGGGAGAAGTTGGGGAGGTGGGACAGGAAAGGATGGTAGGGGAAAAACAAAGGAGGAGGTAACAATGCTCAATAGGAAATGTACTCATTACTTTACTCATGTAACTGTAACCCCTCTGTACAGCATTTTTATAACAAAATATATACAAAAATGCAAGTCAAAACATCTTTGAGATTCTGCCTCAACACAGTTAGAATGGCCATCATCAAGAAAACTACCAATAACACATGTAAGGAGGGATGTGGCCAAACGGTAGTGCTATTATACTTTTGGTAAGAATGTAAAATTGTTCAGCCATTCTGGAAATCAGTATGAAGGTTCACCAAAAGAGTAAACCTAGACCTTACCTATGATCCACACTTCCACACCTGGGCATTTAGCTCTTAGGCCAAAAACAAGGCCACACTAAAACCACTAGCACAATCATGTTCATTGCAGCATTGGTTATCATAGCCAAGGTATGGAATCAGCCCAGTTGCCCCTCAATGGACAATTGGGTAAAGAAAATGTAATAGAGATACAAAACAGAATTATTTTTTATTTGTTTTCCTATCTTCTTGAAATTTTGTTGTCTTTATTATTTTTAAATATCTAAGTAGCTGTACGAAGGAGTTTCCATTTAACAAAGCAGTTCATGACTACAGTATCCATTAATAAATTTCACTCCTTTCAATATTCTCATCCATCCCTCCTTAGCCTACCCCTCCCTTTATTCCTCTTAATTTTGTATATTAAATTCCATTTTATTTTTTTGTTATTGTCAGTAATGTGATCACTGTAGCTCCTAGAGTAGTAGGCTTCAGTTCTTATTGGTCATTTCAATAATCCTCTGACAAACTTAGCTCAAACATTTCCTATACTTAAAAAGGTGTTCTGATCTCTATTATTCCAATAAAACATTTCTATTAATCTATTTCCTTTCCTAAATTTCATTTTTCTCATATTTCTTCATTTTTCACTCACAACCTTTTTTTCTATTTGTCCTCTTTTCCTCTCCAAACTTTGTTCTCTTATTCCTTTCTCATTCTTTCTTCCTTTCTTTTGTTTTGTACTCCCTCCCCCACCTTCCTTCCCTCCTTCCTTCCTTCCTTCCTTCCTTCCTTCCTTCCTTCCTTCCTTCCTTCCTTCCTTCCTTCCTTCCTTC
>NW_012283392.1:0-2663 GCF_000151885.1 Dipodomys ordii
ACACACACACACACACACCCTAAGCTTGTATTTGAACTCAAACTATCTTACTAAGCAAGTATTCTGCCATTTGAACCATACTTGGAGTTTGTTTTTTTTTTTTTTTCCTTCTAGTTCATTTTCTAGATAAATTCTTATGCCAACTTGGCCTGGAATGGCCTCAGACTGCATCCTCTATCCTTCCTATGCCTTCAGAGCACTTGGGACTACAGATGTGAGTCACCATGCATGGCTTGTTTTTGAGTTCGGGTGTCACTAACTTTTGCCTAGCTGTCCTCAAACTGTGATCCTGCTATCTCTGCCTCCTCTGGAGCATGTGCCTGGCCTGTAACTTGTGTTTTAAAAGTTGAAGTCAGGCTGGGTGCTGGTGGCTCATACTTGTAATCCTAGCTACTTAGGAGGCTGAGATCTGAGGATCACGGTTCAGAGCCAGCCTGGGCAGCATCATCCCATTAACCACCAGAAAACTGCAAATGGAACTGTGGCTCAAAGAAGTAGAATACTACCCTTGAGCAAAAGAGCTCAGGGACAGTACCTAGGCCTCATATTCAAGCCCTGCAACTGACAAAAAGAAGTCATCCAGCTAGGTGGTTTATTATTATCATCATTATCATACTAATTATTATAATTAATTTTGAGACAGGGTCTCTAGGTTTCACTATATAACCCAGGCTGTCTTAAAATTTACAATTGCTTCAGCCCTACCCACTTTTTTGAGCTAGGATTACAAGCCTGTGTACCACCATGACTGGTGATTTTCATTCTTACTGTTTACATTTTTTTAGTACTGAGGTTTGAACTCAGAGCCTTGTACTTGCTAGCCAGATGTTCTACCACTGAAACCACAGTTCTATTCCTTTATGCTTTAGATGGTTTTTTAATTTTAAATATATATTTTTTTATTGTAGAGATACTGTACAGAGGGGTTACAGTTGCATGAGTAAGGTAATGAGTATATTTCCTGTGGAGCATTGTTACCCTATCCTTTGTTTTTCCCCTACCATCCCTTTCCTCCCCACCTCCCAATTCCCACCCTCCCAAAGTCCTAAAGTTCATTTTCAACATAGTGTCTTGTACATCTTTTTCTTACAATGAATCATCCTGTATCCTTATTTCAACCTTTTGTTATTTCCCTTCCCCTCCCCAAATTAGAAAAATGTATATACAAGAGGCAGGGCACCAGAATCAAATACAGTGACAACAGGTGTTGTACCATGGGAGAAGAACATACTAAGAAGTGAAAAAGAATCACATAGCACATTATAAGTACATTCAGAAGAATAACAAAAAGATAAAAATCTATTTTGTCCCTATCTTAGGGTTCATTTTGCTCAACATCAGGTTATATGGTCATATATACATAGCTTTTGGCCTCTTCTGCTTGTCCTAGGTATATATTACTTGTTTATACTTTAAGTATTTTTTTGGATAGAGTTTCAAGTTATTTCCTAGGCTGGCCTCTGATCAACATTCTCAACCTTCTAATTGTGCAGACCACCATACCCAGCTAATTTTCTGAAATCAGATCTTGCTGACCTTTTGCCTAGGTTACCTCAAATTGATATTTTTCCCAATTTCATCCTCCTGATGAGTTGAATCCCTGAGTAGATGTGAACTAAAGTAACTGGCCTGCTTGTTTTTTTAACTCACTTATTTTTTGTTTCTACTATTACTTAAGATTGCATGTCATTATTATATCCCTCCTATCCCCTTTGTTTTGTTCTTGGGATTGAACCCTGGACCTTGGACATAGACAAACACTCTTAATACTGAGCCACATCCTCATCCTTGTTTTTACTTTCTTTTGCTTTCAATTTAATTAGCTTTCTTTCCCTTAGATTATGGGTAGGAATTTAAACTGTAGATTTCAAACATTCTTTTCTAATGTATACATTTAATACTATGAGTTTCCTTCTAAGCACTGTCTGAACTGCATTCCATAAGTTTTGATCTAACAAGTTTCTTTATCATGTGTAGTGGTTTCTAATTTTTTTTGGGGGGGTCCGGTCATGGGGCCTGAACTCTGGGCCTGGGCGCTGTCCCTCAGCTCTTTAGCTCAAGGCTAGCACTCTACCACTTGAGTCACAGTGCCACTTCCGGCTATTTTCTTTTTGTTTATGTGGTGCTGAGGAATGAAACCCAGGGCCTCATGCATGCAAGGCAAGCGCTCTACCACTGAGCCACCTTCCCAGCCCTGTGGTTTCTAATTTTCTCCTAATTTTTTTCTCCTAATAACTCATTGGTTATTCATATGTGGTAAATTTCCACATTTTTGGGTGTTGGCTAGATATTACTGTTACTGATTTCTAATTTAATTATATTGTTACCATACTGACATACGAGACCTGGGTCTGTTCTTTTTTTATTTAAAATTTTTTTTTGGTCATGGGGCCTGAACTCTGGGCCTGGGTGCTGTCCCTCAGCTCTTCACCTCAAGGCTAGCACTGTACCACTTGAGCCACATTGCCAATTCCGGCTTTTTCTGCTTATGTGGTACTGAGGAATGGAACCCAGGGCCTCATGCATGCAAGGCAAGCAATCAGCCACCTTCCCAGCCCAGGTCTGTTCTTTATAGTCCAGTATGTTTTAATTTGAACATTCCACATGTTAAAACAAGTTGATTTAATATTATTCTCCTATATATCCCAAATTCTAATTTTTTT
>NW_012283393.1:0-1572 GCF_000151885.1 Dipodomys ordii
CTCCTGGTCTCACACTGCTCTTTCATTCAAGGCTGGTGCTCTACTTGAGCCAAACCCCTATATCTTATCATTTTGCTGGCTAATTGGAAATAAGAGTCTCATGGACTGAGCCGGGCGCTGATGGCTGCTCAGAAGACTGAGATCTGAGAATCATGGTTCAGAGCCAGCCTGGGCAGGAAAGTCTGTGAGACTCTTCTCTCCAGTGAACCACCAAAAAGCCAGCAGTGGAGCTGCGGCTCAAGTGGTAGAGCGCTAGCCTTGAGCACAAAAGCTCAAGCACAGCACCCGGCTCTCAATTCAAGCCCCAGGACTGGCCAAGAAAAAAATAAAAAGTCTCAGATTTTCCTGCCTGGGCTGGCTTTGAACTTCTATCCTCAGATTTCAGGCTCCTGAGTAGCTAGGAGAGCAGGCATGAGCCACCTGTGTGTGGCCCAGTCCTGATTCTTGGCACAGGAAGGCTGGGCAGAGTAAGGACTGAAAACCACCTGGGACTCAGATGGTCCAGACTCCCCATGATGGAGGAAGGCTGCTGGCCAATCATCAACAGCCACTGTTTCCTGGGTGCTGCCCCAGAATAGGCTCCTCCCCCAAGAAAGGCTCCTCCTCCTAGGGCAGGCTCCCGGGCAAGACAGGGCAGGGGGCAATGGGAGGGTCTGCTTCCCAGGTCTGGCTGGATTAAATACTACATGCAACCTTCCAAAGTCCCCTGCTCTGTATTACAGTGGTGGAAACTGAGTCACAGAGGCATTAAAGAGCCCCCTTAAGGTCCTGGGGCTGGGAAGGGGCAGAGGCAGGAGTCTCATGATTCTCCTGCCTGTCTGCCCCCCTCCCCGCCTTCCTCTGCCCCTTGCTCCTCAGCCAGGTAGTGGAAGAGAGGCGGAGAGAAGAGGAGAGAAGCATCACACACAGCATGCTCCGGGAGGACACACCCAGGACCCAGACCCCAGTGCCCGTGTCCGCCAGACCCCTTTCCACTGCTGGCCACTTACCCACAGGATCCAGCTTGGGCTGGAAGTTCTGGGCGGGGAAGCAGAGGTGCAGCTCTGTCAGGAGACAGGGGAGAGGGCTGGGGTCAGGGGCACAGGGTGGGCACAGACAGAGCAGGGTGGGGACCCAGCCAGTGGCCACAGAGCGGCCATTTCCCTCTCCCCTTCTGCCCCCCCTCCAATCGACTCACTCTGCCCAATCCGCCTCCGGCAGGCCCGGTACTGACACAGGAGGAGGAAGCCCGAGCCAAGAGACACCAGCAGCACAGTAACCACCCAGAGCAACACGGGCCCTGAAAGACAGAGGTGGGGTGGGGTGGGGTGGGCGGAGCAGCAGCTGGGTCAGGACTGGCCTTAAACCAGGATCCTCAGATCTCAGCCTCCTAAATAGCTAAGATTACAGACATAAGCCACCAGTTTCCAGCCAGATGCATTTTTTTTCCTGTTTCATTTTGCTGTTGGTGGTGGTGGTAGTCATGGGGCTTGAACTCTGGGCCTGGGCGCTGTCCCTCAGCTCTTCAGCTCAAGGCAAGCACTCTACCACTTGAGCCACAGCACCACTTCTGGCTTTTTCTGCTTATGTGGT
>NW_012283394.1:0-2005 GCF_000151885.1 Dipodomys ordii
ACGGTCTCTCCTGCCCGGGCTGGCTTTGAACCTCGATCCTCAGATCTCAGCCTCCTGAGTAGCTAGGATTAGAGGTGTGAGCCACAGTGCCCGGTTTCTCCTAGTCTTTTTTACCCCAGCTCTCCTCTCTGGGACGCAGACTGCTAATTCTTCTTTGGTTCCTCGCTCTGTCACAAACTCTGACAGCTAGGTCATGGCGAGGGAGAGGGCATGGAATACAAGAAGGTCTGCCTGCTTTTCTACACCCACCCCACTCCTGCACATCCCTAACACCAATGAGCTATAGATTCTCCTGCTGGCTCACTGATCCCTGAACTTACTCTCTTTTTATTCTGTATCTATTATCATCCTCATCATCTTGGACATTTCTAATACTGGGGCTTGAACTCAAGGGCCCAAGCTCTGACTTGGCATATATATTCAAGGCTAGTGCTCTACCACTTTGAGGTACAGTTTCACTTCTGGTGTTTTTTTTTTCCCCTAGTTAATTGGAGGTAAGAGTGGTGTAGACTTTTCTACCCAGGCTGGCTTCAAACCTCAATCCTTAAATCTCAGCCTCCTGAGTGTTGGGATTACAGATAGGAGCCACCTGAGCCTCCCTTGTGGTTTCAACATGGATTGGCAGAAGGGAGGCATATGAATAAGAAACTCAACCAGGTATGACCAACGATGCCAGCTCAGGAGGCAGAATGCTTTGCTGATGTCCTTTTGGCTAGGGGGACGGGAGATGTCACTTGACTTCCTTGAAGGCTGCATTTCCTCATCTGTGAAAGGCCATGATTAAGCCACCCCCACCCACTGCACATAGATAGCACATGTGACAATGCTCTTAATACAGCCATGTGGGGTAAACATTCCCTCTGCGCCTACCAGCTCCTAGCCATTCCTACCTCTTTCTATGCCACGGGGCGCTCTCATCTCAGCAGGTTCCCAGAACAGAACGTGTCTCTTCAGCCAACTCAACGATAACCCCCTTTCCCAGATTTAACATCCAACAGAAGCAAAACATAAAAGGATTGTGTGTGTGTGTGTGTGTGTGTGTGTGTGTGTGCGTGCGCGTGCTCGCGCATGTGCCAGCACTAGGGCTTAAACTCAGGGCTTCATAATCTCCTTAGCTATTTTGCTTAAAGCTGGCACTCTACCATTTGAGCCATGCCCCCACTTCCAGCTTTTTTGCTAGTTAATTGGAAATAAGTTTTAAGGACTTTAATTCCAGGTTGGCTTCCAACCTCGATCCTTAGATCTCAACCTCCTGAGTAGCTAGGATTATACTTGTGAGCCATCAGTGCCTGGTATTTAAAAAAAAAAAGAAAAACAATATTGTGTTAGTATTAGGCTTGATCTCATGAGCCTATGGTCCAATTCCGTCAAGGTGTCTGTAAACTGAGTTTGAATTCTCCAGCAGCCCCAGACAATAGCCACTATAGACATATGGATAAGACCAACCCTGCCCCAGAAATGTGTTTGTTCAAGAGGTAGGGAGGGGGACAGGGTGGAGCAGGGTTCCTCCACTAAAGAGTAAACATGACCCAGCCTTGCTTCAGTCACAGGTGACTGTGGCACTTAGCCACCTGCCTGCCCGTCCAGTGACACACAAGAATGGGCAGACTGGACATAGAATACCACCCTATTACAATCCCTCAGTACAATGCCATCCTTGTGTCTTCCAATGGACCAGGCCAGTTGGTTCAGGTAGAAAATCCTAAAGAAAATCAGGATCCACATGCCTGGAATCCTAGCTACTCAGGAGGCTGAGATCTGAGGATCGCAGTTCAAAGCCAGCCCAGGCAGGAAAGTCCCTGAGACTCTTATCTCCAATAAACCACTCAGAAAACTGGAAGTGGTGCTGTGGTTCAAGAGGCAGAGCACTAGCCTTGAGCTGAAGAGCTGAGGGACAGTTCTCAGGCCCAGAGTTCAAGCCCTGTGACTGAGGAAGGAAAGAAAGAAAGAAGGAAAGAAAGAAAGAAAGAAGGGAGAAAGGGAGGGAGGGAGGGAGGGAGGGAGG
>NW_012283395.1:0-2340 GCF_000151885.1 Dipodomys ordii
GGGGGGGGGGGGTTGAGAACACATGAAACCAGCTGTGGAAGGAAGGGCTGGGTGACAGGAACAGGAGGGCTGCGGTTACCGAGAGAGACCAGAGCAGGGGATGCCGCCGTGAGTCTCAGCTCCGCCACCAACTTGTTGTATAAACCTTGGGCAAGTCAGTGCCCCTCTTCTGAAAAGAGAGAAATGAAACAATCTCTTAAGGACTCTTCTAGCTCTGGACTGACAGTGGTTTGGAAAGCTTCCTAGGCAGCACTAAAACTCCCACTGCATGTAGCATCATCACCAAAAGTCCCAGCATACAGCTTGAGCACAAAGGGCCTGGAAAATGATGAAGAAATGAATGGATGGATGGATGATGAATGAATGAATGAAAGATCATGTAGTACAATCTTAAAAAAAACAAAGATCCTAAGTGTCCCCTAGGATGACACCTTATACCTGCCCTCAAGATCTTCCTGCAATCACTTACCAGTGAGTACCAACTCTCCAGTGCCCAGTGCCCCTCTAACGTGTGCATACACACACACACACACAAACACATACTCCAGGGACTGTGACTCAACTCTGAATCATGAGAAGAGAAATTAAACCATACCTCTCCCAAAGCCCCAGAGCCCATCTGCTCCAACCTTACCCTCAGGGGGTCCCGGCTTCCCAAAGCTGAGTGTGAGATGTGGCTCCTGAATGCTAATGCTGGAAGCCAAAGAGACCTGAACATGCGTGCCAGCCCTGCTACTCTCTGCCTTTGACTAACACCGAGCAGTTTCACTTTCTGAGGCTCAGTCTTCTCATCTGGACAGTGGGTGAAACCACAACCATCTCCTAGGAGTGTGGTGAGGCTTGAGAGAATGTGTCTACACAGCTTAGAGCTTAGACACAGAGCCAGACCTGTGCAAGGGTTGCTCTTGGCTCAGGAGAGACTCCAAGCAGGAAGCTTAGGGCCCTGCTGTCCCGCCCACCTGGTTTCCCACCAGGGTTTCATCACCAGGGGTGATGGGCCTGATCTTAGACCTGCAGAAGGTACAAAGCAGCCTTTGTCTCATCTAGGAAACCCTAAACCACTGACATCAGCCCTGGAAAACACTGCCAAGCCAGCCTTCACCTCTGCCAATGTCTGGGAGGAGGGTTTCACCCACAAGACCTAAAGAGAGCCCTTATGTCCATGAGCTCCAAGAGTCCTCTGCCTGTCACCCCGGGGCCCTGAGGGCAGACAGCTACCTGGCAGCCTTCAAACCCTGCCTTCCACCTCCTACATCTCAGACCCAGGGCAAGGGCCAGGCACATAAGCCCATTTCTCAGTCTGGCAGAGTGAGCCCAAAGGCAAACTGTCAGATGTGTTCAAATCCCAGCCTGCCCTGCAAACCAGTAGCAGGACCGCTTGAGGCAGCTTCCACAGCCACCCAGAACATTCCATGGCCTGCAGGGAGACAGAGGATGGAGACACACACATCCCTACCTCCTGCCTACCTGGAAACCACAGGCTTCAGGGGACACTGTGCCTTTCCTGTCACCTCACACTGACAGATGTGACCTCCTCCTTGCTGGCCAGGAGTTGGCCTTGCTGGGGAGAGGATGTATCATAACACAAAAGGCCAGCCTGCCCCTGGGGAAGGGGAGGAAGTTGGCAGTCCTCATAGTGTAGGAGACTGAAGAGAGCCAGGTTGGGTAGGGAGGGCAGAATGGGGAAACTGAGGGACACTTGGTACTCGGCCCATGTCATCTCATTGAATCCTCATGACAACGTACCAGCTAAGGTCAACAAACCCACTTTACAGATGAGGAAACTGAGGGTGGGACCGTGACCACTCTCCCACGAGGTAAGAGTCCAGCCCCGGGCCAGCAGTGGATACCTGTGAAGAGTAGGCACAGCTGGTGCTTTTATGCTGATTATTGCTATTATTTAATGATAATTATTGCTGCTACTACTGCACTAGCATAGATTAGTGCACAAGGCTAGGTTTCATTGTGAGAGTTCCACACAAGTATACAATGTATCCAGATCAAACCCACCCCCTCTATCACACTCAGCTTCTTAAAACAATTTCAACAGGTTTTATTGTGGCTATTGTTTTTTAAAGCTTTAATTGTGCCTCAGGAAGGAACAGCCTATAAATCCGAGGCCCCTTGACCTTGAAGCAAGGCAGCTCTGCCAGTAGCAGCCTGCCCTGCTCGGCCTTCAGCTGCCCCAGGTCAGATAAATCCTAACATTTTTTTTCTTTTCTTTTCTTTTTTTTTTTTTTTTTGGTCCGGTCATGGGGCCTGAACTCTAGGCCTGGGCACTGTCCCTCAGCTCTTCAGCTCAAGGCTAGCGCTCTACCACTTGAGCCACAGTGCCACTTC
>NW_012283396.1:0-1821 GCF_000151885.1 Dipodomys ordii
TGTGTGTCCTGTGACCTCCCCAGGGACTCCTGGGCCTTCCCCCTCCCCCACCTGCCCTTCCCCAACCTGCACCTGCACACAGCACAGCCCCTAGATCTGCAAAACTACACAACACAGTTCAGTGCCTGCCGGCCCTTCCCCGGGGTGCTGTGTGGTCCTCTCACCTCGGACGGGGCCATTGGACGCTCTGGTGACACAAATCACGAATGACATGGACAACGTCGGTGTGGGGGGCGGGCAGAGGGAATATTACCATCAGCTACAGGCCCTGACAGGGCAGGGCTGGCGCCTGGCTGATGAACGCAGAAAGCCCTCGCCGCTCCCAGGCTTCGCGGCCGCCCCCACCGGGGACCTCACGCTCACCTGGGCTGGCTGTGAAGTTGGGGCTGTGGCCTCTGCCCCAGAATCCGCCGGGTCCAGGGCTTGGATCTCAAGAGGGACACCCCCCTTTACCTCCCCTCCCTGCCCCCCAACCGCAGGACAATGAAATTCCAGAGTCAGAGCCAGCAAAGCCTGGGGAAAGGAAGCCCTTCCTGCCCTTTGCAAGTTCAAGATCCAGGGGTCTCATTAGCAGAACAATCGGGCCCCTCCTCAGCCTCTGATTTGGGGGCCCAGGAAGTCTTCTTGTCGGCTGGATGGTTTCACGCAAATAAAACCTAGTCCTGTTCCCGCTGAGGACCGAAAAGCCTCTAAAAGGTTAACCTAATTAACACTCTGTCTTTCCCTCCATGCCTTGCAGGTTCATTCTCCACCGCTGCTATTATTTCTCCACTGAGTCATCTCTCCTTAAAAGCTCCTTCTGGTGTTCGGCTTATTTAATTTTTTCCCCCCTGCTTAGGTCTCCTGTCTGTATTTACCCTTTGTCTTTTCTTTTCCCAGCCCCTGGCTTTCCTGGGGGAGGGGGGGGAGACTCTGGCACCGGCTCAATACAACCCAGGAGGAACCCAGATTGCAGGCCCAAGCGTAGAACACTTCTTGCAAAACACTGCAGACGTTCACGACACGGCCCTCCCCTTTCCCCTCCCTCCCAGCCCCGCCCCCCCAAGCCCGATCACAAGCTGCCCGGGTTTGCTGTCCGACCTGTGGGTGCACACAGGCAATTCCGTCACACACCTGCCCCAGTTCACTGCGTGGAAGCCCAGTGGGTTGCATCTTTACTTTATTATTTTATTGTGAAGTCATTTGATTGTTGGGTCAATTGGGTTTCTTGTTTTCCCTGCCTGGGATCTCTGCAGGTATGGGGCGGGGGAGGGGGAGGGGGGACGAGGGGGAGGAGGGAGTCAGTCCCCCTTCTGCCAGGGATAGAAACGGCCACATGCGTGCTGCTTCACCCTCCCACAGCCTCCATTTTGCTCCTGTGTCCTTTCTGGGGGAGGGGGTGGGGATTGAACACGGCCGGGGGTTCAATCCCCAAGCGTGTCCCTTCAGCTTTTCCTGCTCCAAGGTGATGCTCACCTGCTCGAGCCACACCTCCCCTTCAGGCATTTGAGGGTTAATGAGAGATAAGAGTCTCATGGACTTTGCTGATCGAACCTTGATCCTCAGATCTCAGCCTCCAGAGTAGCTAAGATTACAGGCCTGAGCCACAGACACCTGACTCGTCCATAAATCTTAAGAAATGATCTCAAAAGACTATCAGTAAAATGTCCAGTCATCCACACAGGTGTCTAGATTCAAGACAAAGTTCATGTCCGGTTTTCTAGATTCCATCCCAGTACCCATGCTGGCCTACCTTCTTTGGGTGGGAGGGTGGTGGGTTAGGGGTGAGGGAGTCGCCATTAACCGCTGTGTCCCTGGCATCAAATGCCAGTCAGCCCCCCC
>NW_012283397.1:0-1057 GCF_000151885.1 Dipodomys ordii
TTTTTTTTGTCAGTCGTAGGCCTGAACTCTGGGCCTGGGTGCTGTCCTTCAGCTCTTCAGCTCAAGGCTAGTGCTCTACCACTTGAGCCATAGCACCACTTCCGGTCTTTTCTGTTTATGTGATGTCGAGGAACCCAGGGCCTCATGCATTGGAGGCAAGCACTCTACCACTGAGCCACCTTCCCAGCCTTTTTTTTTTTTTTTTTTTACATTTTTGGCTAACAGGATTCATGTTGCTATGAGTACTGGTTTGCAAATGTTTATGTTGATATAAGTTTTCAGTACTCTTGGTGTATACCTAGAAATAGGATTGCTAGGCTAATTCTGCTTGGCTTTTTGTGGAGGGGGGAATGGGGGCAGTTTGGTACTGGGACTTGAACTTGGGTCCTAGGCACTGTCCCTAAGCTCTTTTGCTTAAGGAACTTAGTGTTCTACCACATGAGCCATATCATTTCTGGCATGTTGTGGTTAATTGGAGATAAGAGTCTTATGGACTTTGTCTGCTGGAGCTGGCTTTAAACCATGATCCTCAGATCATGTATTGCAGGCATGATCCATGGGCGTTCAGCAATGTTTGACTTTTTTTTTTTTGTCGGTAGTGCGGCCTGAACTCTGGGCCTGGGCACTGTCCCTCAGCTTTTTAGCTCAAGGCTAGCACTCTACCACTTGAGCCACAGCACCACTTCTGGCTTTTTCTGCTCATATAGTGCTGAGGAATCGAACCCAGGGCCTCATGCATGCAAGGCAAGTATTCTACCACTGACCCATCTTCGTAGCCCCTATGTTTGGCTTTTAACAAAACTACCAGACTGTTTTTCAAAACAAAAATTATTTTACATTCCCACAAAAAATGCCCTGAGGGGGGCTGGGAAGGTGGCTCAGTGGTAGAGTGTTTGCCTTGCATGCATGTGACCCTGGGTTAGATTCTTCAGCACCACATAAGCAGAAAAAGCTGGAAGTGGTGCTGTGGCTCAAGTGGTAGAGCGCTAGCCTTGAGCTGAAGAGCTGAGGGACAGCGTCCAGGCCCAGAGTTAGGTACCATGACTAGCAGGAAAAA
>NW_012283398.1:0-1970 GCF_000151885.1 Dipodomys ordii
GGCTTCGCCGTTCCCCGTACTCTCCGGGCCGCAGTTCGCAGCCCACCCCGCCAGTCCCGAGTCACTTTCCCGCCCTCTGCCGGCTTGGCCGCAGCCTGGGGTCGGCGAGCGCGCCAGCCCGGAAAGCTGGCACGGCCGTGTTCACGCGGGGGACCTGAACTCGCTCTGTAAGAAGAGCCGTGCTCTCCGGGTGCCAAGTCACGTTTCGGGACCCGTCGAGCCGAGGCTGGGGCTCGGGGATCCGGGTTGTTCACGTTTAGGCGTTTGGGGTGGAAAGGAGTGGAACCACGTATGCCCGCGGGCAGCGATCGATGCTGGGGGGAGTCCGGGCTGGGAGGCGCTCCTCCCGGCCAGTGTATTCACGCACCCCTGGCGGCGGGGCTCGGTTGGGTAGGCTCTGGCTGCGCACCTACTATGGACATGGCGCTGGGGGTCAGAATGGAGCGAAGTCAACGGTGGAAGAGTTTGCCTAGACATTGAACGTGAAGCTCGGTGGTTAGAGCGCTTGCCTAGCACCCTCGTGAAGCTCGGGGATGGAAGTGGGGATGATTAGATTGTGTGTGTGTGTGTGTGTGTGTGTGAGAGAGAGAGAGAGAGAGAGAAAGAGAGAGAATTCAGACTCCCAATTGGAGGCATTAGAGAAGCTCCAAGGGGGGGGGTGGCAAACACTGGCCGTTCTAGGGAGAGAGCTGTTATTCTAAGGGAGGCTCGCTGATCTGACTTGCCTATAGAAGGCTCGAGTGATATTTAAAAGGGCTTCCTTTCCATCCACCGCTCTTGATCTTTGACTAGATGGTGCTACTGGGTCATTTGCCCTCTCCTGTTCTGTTTCCTCATCTGTAACTTGAAGTTGGACTAAGTGATCTTAGAGATTCCTTCCAGTTCCTATTTCTGAGCCTAACAGCACAGCAAAGGGACAGAGGCAAGAGAAGAGAGGGGCTGTTTTGTGAGAGTGAGGGGTGGGCTCAGGCAGTGAGCAAGCTAGGCCCCTGGGCCCCCCACACTCAAGGCTAAGGAGCTTGGGTTGGTTTTCGTGGAATCAGTAGACTACTGGAAGTTCATGATCAAGCTGTGACAGGAGCAAGGCTGTGTTCTAGAGAAACTAATGAGACTCGATTAGGAGAGACTGAGGACGAAGGTGGAAGCTTCTTCTGCAGCACGAAGGAGCTTGCCGGGGCTGCCACCAGCAAGAAACATTTCTGGAACAAAAAATGGTCAGGGCATGGAGGGGCCTGAACCTGCGCTTGACGGGCAGAGTGCAGCAGGGAAGAAGGGCACGTTCTCAAGGCTGAGTAAAAGGCTGAGGAGGAAAGAGGCTATTTCAGAGGAAGCGATAGCAAACCCAGGAAATAAGACAGGATGCTGTATTGAAGTAAGGCTCTCCTTACAGCAGCACTACAGAGGGCCAAATCTGTCCAACCAAACGTCACACAGAGGAGACTGTACTAGGGCGCATCCAGTCCTTATCTGTACCCAGAGCTGGGGAAGTCCATCCTGAGGGCTGCCTTTACCACAGCTCTGCAGACACTGGGAGGGGGTGGTGGGAGAAAGCTTCCAAGCCACACTTCTCCCCTCTTATAGATTGCACTAGAAGGGAGATGTGGACATAGGGGCACAATAGGTATTGCTTCACTCATTCATCCAAGAATTTGCTGTTTAGTATTGATTGACTACAAGGTGTCAACACTGAACTGTTGTTTAGAGCATCAGTGAACCAATCAGATGAATGCTACCTGGTGTCAGAAGTGGCCACAGGCTGGGCGCTGGTGGCTCAGGTCTGTAATCCTAGCTACTCAGGATAAGATCTGAGGATCATGGTTCAAAGCAAGGCTGGGCAGGAAAGTCTGTGAAACTCTTATCTCCAACAAACCACCAGAAAACTGGAAGTGGCGCTGTGGCTCAAGTGGTAGAGCACTCTCCTTGAGCTGAAGAGCTCAGGGACAGAGCCCAGGTCCAGAGTTCAAGCCCCA
>NW_012283399.1:0-4092 GCF_000151885.1 Dipodomys ordii
CTCAAGTGGTAGAGTGTTAACCTTGAGCTGAAGAGCTCAGGGATGGTAGTGCCCAGGCGCAGAGTTCAGGCCCCACAACCGACCAGAAAAAAAAAAAAAGAACTTCCCCAATTACATCATTTCATTTTATCTGGGCTCTCTTACAGGAGGTATTTTATGGATAATGGCAATGTGGGGAAAGAGGTTAAGTGACTTAAGTAAGTCACTCACCTGAGAAGTGACAGAACTGGGGCCAATGTTGATAGGCCAATGCTGTTTTTCACTTCATGCTGCCAAATTATGTAAGAGAAATAAATATTCAAGTCTGTATAAAATAGCTTTACAGGGCAGAAATGTAAAGCCTTCCCTGATTTTTCATTGTAGACCCAAGGGATATAACCTTCAGTCAAAGTAATTTCATTATATTCAGTAAGGAAGTTAGGGAATACTTATTTACAAAGGCTAATTTTCACACATTGAATATAGAAGAAAGTTTTTGTTTTGATGGCTGTATAATTGCACAATAAAAGTACCAGTCACTGGTGGCTCATGACTGTAATCCTACCTACTCAAGAGGCTGAGATCTGAGATTTGGGTTCAAATCCAGCCTGGGATTCATTGTCTGCAATTAGCCAGAAAAAAGTCAGAAATGGATCTGTGAGTCAAGTCGTAGATATTTAACCCCAAGCAAAAGAGCTAAACAAGAGAGTTAGGCCTTGAATGCAAGCTCCAGTACCACACTAACTGACTAAATAAATAAATAAATAAGATATTGGCCAATTTCTCCAACATCATTTATTTCAAATGTTTTCAATCCATGTAACTTGTGTTTTTTCTCATTATCGCTTGTTCTTTCTTGATTTTTTTCAAAAGACCTCTGACTTATTTTTATTCTTCCTATATACATATTCGTATATTAGTATCCTATCTATATAATGTTTGTATAGAACAAGACTTCAGTTTATATTTATTCACTGTGAAATATTTAAAGAGATGCTTACACAGTGGTTGTTTGCCACTTGATGATCAGTAAACTTTGAATTGTGGGCACAAGTAAATGCCTCAAACAGAGCAAACACATTTCAACATTCCAAAGTACTTTTTATCATATTACAATTTACTCTGTGCTCATTTTATTTCTTTGTGTCACTATTGGAAATAAACTCAATGGAACACCATTATAATTTGGTTTGCTAATAGTTTAGTAAAGAAGATAATTCTGAGCATTAATTAATGTGATTACAAAACATTCTGAAACAAATCAGTATCACTAAGAATAGATTTTAACTAACCAAAGGATAATTAAGGAGAAAGAGGAATGATCTAGAAATAACAAAAATTATCCGAGGTTTTATATTGCACTCACTAGTTTTGTTACACTTTTTAGTGTTAGAAGAGAATCAAGTAGATGATGATAATACCTTTATTACTCTATGAATGCTTTCTTCCTTACCACAAAGTAACAAGACAGCCTGACTTATCTTTATTAACTGATGCATATCTCTCTCATAACCTCTCAGGATAAGCAACCTGAATGTAGACTAAAATAGTGTTTCTGTTTATGTATATGCTGTAGCTCAAGTGGTAAAGCACTAGCCTTGAACACAAAGAGACTCAGGGACAGGGCCCAGACCCTGAATTCAAGCCCTACAACTGACGAAAAAATAATTAAAATAAAAACAAATAAAATGTTTGTAAACTCACACTGGTGGCTCATGATTGTAGTCCTAGAGCTACTCATCTTGCTGCCATACCTGGTTCTTGATTCAAAGCCAGCCCGAGCAGGAAAGTTTGTGAGTCTCTTATCTCTAATTCAACATCAAAACCACCAATCTATGGCTCAAGTTGTAGATCTCTAACTTAGAGCACCAAAGCTCAGGGATAGCACCCAGGCCTTTAGTTCAAGGTACAGGACTGGCACAAAAAAATGTTTGAGGAGATAGGTCTGTGTAAACTGATTAATTACATTACAATGTAACATTTAACATTAACTTACTACTATGTATAATTTGGATGAGTTTATATGTTAGAGGAAAATAAATTTAGTAAAATTTAACTTCTTATACCTTAATATTATATATGTATATTTATTATATATATATATATCTGATTTGAAATCTTAGAAGTTTCTCTAATCAAGAAGGAGTTGATAAAATTTGGAAGACTAGATCTAACATTTGTATGGAAATATGAAAGAATTACAATAGCCAGTACAAACTTGAAAATGAGGAACACAATTGGATTAATAGAATTACCTATACTAAAAGCATATTACAAACAAATAGGAACAGTAGTTACACAAATTTATAAATTATGATAGTTTTCATTTTTTATTAATCAATAAAAGCTTTAAAGTTAGAACAAAATGATAAGCTATGTTATTAATATGTAGATAAACTGACAGAATAATTGAATAAAGTGAGTTCAATTTGCTTCTTGATTTATACACAAAAATAAACACAAAATGAGTCATTAATTTTTATTTCCCAGGTATAAATTATTTTGCTATTCATATATCAGCATTAGTGAACTATCTATTCAAACCTTATGTTTTATTAGGTTGTTTTCTTAGTATTCAGGTTAGAAAATTCTTTGTATATTTTGAATATCCACATTTAATCAAGTATGTAATATTTTTAGTGCTTCCTTCTACATCACAAATTGTCTATTCACTGCTAACATGCCTTTCAACAAAGCATTTGTATTTTTAATTTTGAATATTTTTTAATTTATCTTTTTTTAATACACTATGCTTTTAGCACTGGACCTAAGAAATGTTTCCCTATCTAGCGTTTCAAACATTTTCTTCTACAAGTTTTTCTGTTTACCCTAATATCATTGTCTATGCATCATGTTAATTAATCAACTTTAATCCTGATAGACTTTGTTCTCTTTCTTGTCCACATTACTTTTTTTCTTGGTTATGTTAGTAATCAACTTAGTTCCAAGGGCTTAGTTTCTCTTTTCATCTGTGTGCTTTTACTTGTTCATCCATGAGTACTTAGAACATAAAATTTAATTTCTTAATGAACTTACCCTATTTCAAAGAACACTTAATGTGAGTTTTCTTCTATTTCTTGGACTGTGCTTTTTTTTTTGCTCAGGTGGATGTATTGCTTTCACTTCATAGTACACTGTTTTCTTTCCTTCAAATTTTCACTGTATATTTTGTACTCCTGATCTGGTTGCATAAATGACTTGAAATTTATTCCATAGTCTTCCTGATTTGTGAGCTCAAATGGAGCAATCTGACTTGTGAAACAATGCTGTAATCTTCTAAACTTCATTTCCCCACTTTCTTTCTGCATCTTCATGTTTGAAGTGAAGTTCATCTTCTCTTTACATTGTAGATTGCTAATGTGATTCTTTGGTCTCACTTGAAATGTTTTTTTAAGAGTAGCCTGTTTTTATTATATATCATAATGAAATAACATGCACCATGCTTATTTTTAAAGCTGAGCTATGCCTGGTTTAATATCCAAAGGAAAATAATATTATGATAATACTTCCATTTGTTGAAACTTGGAGGAAGTTTATTCATGAAAAGTGAAATTAGGTAAAGTTTCCTTTGGGATGTTAAATAGCACATGTATTTAGAAGTCTATAAAATGAGTTCTTTATGAACTGGTGCTAATTTTTCTAGGATTTTCCGCAAATTATATAAATACCTCAAATCTCATTTTTGAATTTGAAATTATAAAGCTAGATGATTCAAGTCATATTAGGATGTTAATATCCCACATATCTTTTGTCTTAAATTTGATGGTAAGGTAATACCACTTCCTTTGAAATTATTACATTTAAATGTCTTACAATAGCTGATAACAATTCACAGATAGCAATTTATTTTGCAAAGTCCGTGCATCCATTTTATTACTATTTACTTGCAACAGACCGAGAACTGCCAAAGAAGATGTTATTATTTTAGTAGTTATATGTATTGAAGTCATTGTATCCTTCAGTTTCCGTGTCTATAAAATAGATGTAATTGGGTCTAGGAAGGTGGCTCAGTGGTAGAGTGCTTGCCTTGTATGCATGAGGCCCTGGGTTCGATTCCTCAGCACCACATAAGAAAAAAGTCGGAAGTGGCGCTGTGGCTCAAGTGGTAGAGTG
>NW_012283400.1:0-2392 GCF_000151885.1 Dipodomys ordii
TTCACACGCGTGACTCCACCCTTCACACGCGTGACTCCACCCTTCACACGCGTGACTCCACCCTTCACACGCGTGACTCCACCCTTCACACGCGTAACTCCACCCTTCACACACTGAGTACAGAGTGAAATTTGTTTCATTTTAGCCCCTGTCATCTTCATAGAAACGTTCTGTCATTGTGTGATCATTTTGCTACCCCTTCCCATCCCTGGACACATATTCATCTTACTGTGAACATCTAAGTCAGATGTCTCTGAATTTGATTGCACGTCATTTTCCACGGTTGTGACATTCCAGGGCCATTCCCCGGGGATTGTCGGATAATTGCATGTAATATTTACTCTGCATTGCAATGCTGTTTATCCAGCGCTGAGTTCCTTTCAGGGAATGGTGAATTAATAATAATACTAAGGCAGGCCTTCTTATTTGTAGCCATTTATAGCCACTGTAAAAGTGCTTTTAAGAGCCACTTTAAATGATGGCAACGTAAGTCTTGAGATGATTGAGATAGAAACACGTGTTTTCCTGTTCCACTGTGTCAGAGCATGGCGCTATCACTGCTGCTAATTACAGGAATTTTCCCTCAATAGCAAGAACCTTAGATTGAATTTAGGGCACATTCATCACATTTCTGCTGTGCACGAGGCACCGTGTTCCTAGGCAGGCATGTCCTCTGCCTGCCTTCCCCGCGCCCTTTGACCTTGTCACCCCCCCCCCCAGAAGGTAGTTGGGTTCCTGTGCAGCGGTCTTGTGGCACCGTTTGGTAAAGCAGTGCCCTCATGGGGTCTCAGCTGGGGAGACAGAGGAGACTGGGGTGAAGGAAATAGAGACAGTTTGATCCAGATGTCCAGAAACATCATCCCCTCCCACTTCCTCTTTAAGTAAACCCTAAAAAGGAGTTTTAGATAACTAATCTGATGCTGTATCTGTTCTTTGTCCTTCAAAGTGTACCAACCACGAAAAACCATGATCTGTGATGGGCAAGAAACCTGGATTTGAACCCTGGCTCTGCCACTTGCAGTTTGGCATTCATGTCTCTTTTTGTAAAAACACTCACATTTCTTTCCAGTATACCATTTATGTTCATGCTGTGTGGTTATTCTAAGGTGCAGCTCTGGTGTCTTCATTGCTTCCCATTACCTATATAGTAGCTTTCCCAGAAGATAATCCAGACAGTTGCAGAGTGTGAGTTGATGCATTGAGCTTAATAGATCGTTTTGTTGTTGTACTTTTTGATTTCACTAGGTTTGAGTCCTGTCGTGGGCCTGAACTCTGGGCCTGGGCGCTGTCCCTCAGCTCTTCAGCTCAAGGCTAGCGCTCTACCACTGAGCCACCTTCCCAGCCCATCTAACATCTTCTTTACATAAAGTGTGTTAACATTGTAGTTTGAGAAATATGAGTGTGTAGGATATAGAGATTTTAACCCTTAATTTTTGTTCGGGTCCTGCTGCACTGTCCTTGTCTGACCAGAATGCCTTTCTTTTATGCATTCCTTTCCTGCTGTGCTTCGATCTGGCTTGATGGGTCCTTTCAGGGTCCATATGTTGAAATTTCACTGCCATTATGAAATGTAAGAGGGTAGAAGGTTATTTGACGGTGGTGTTCAAGCGTGTGGCCTTTGGAAGGTGATCAGAATTAGACAAGGTCGTCTCTGTGGCCTTAGAAGAGGGCGTCATTGTGTTCTGAATGTAGATCATACCACTTCGTTGCCATTTTTATAAATAGTGTACGTTTAAAGTGTTTCTTTATGGTAGACATTAATACCGTTAGAATGTTGATCTGACCAATTGCAAATTATAAAAGTAATTGTCAAAATGACAAATGGGCTGGCGCTCGTGGCTTCTGTCTGTAATTGTAGCTCCTCGGGAGGCTGAGATCTGCGGATCACCATTTGAAGCCAGCTTGGGAAGAGAAATCTGAAAAACTTTTATCTCCAGTTAACTAGCACAACACGGAAGTAGAAGTGTAGCTTAAGTGCGAGAGCCTGTTTTTAATTGAAAAAGCCAACCAAGAGTGCAAGTCCCTGAGTTCAAGCCTCAGTACCTGCACCAAAATGAAAAAGAAAATGACAAATGGGCTTTGGAATCCTATTCTGTTACTTGGCAGCTCTGTGGCTTTGATCAAGCTCCGTTTACCACTTGCGGTATATGACACACATAGCAGCGGTGTTGAAGGATTTTGAGGACATGCTTGTCTACAGGGTCATGTGTTACACGTTTTACTTTGTAGAGCCTTAGTGAGCTAGGCACTGAGCTGGTACTAATTCTGGTTCCCCTCCTTGTTCTTCAACAAATCCCCACCAGTCTGGGGATTAGCGACTTGATCACCTAATCCAAATGCTGGCATGGCTTTATGACACCAGTCTGGGGATTAGCGACTTGATCACCTAATC
>NW_012283401.1:0-1527 GCF_000151885.1 Dipodomys ordii
CACCACATAAGCAAAAAGAAAAAAGCCGGAAGTGGCGCTGTGGCTCAAGTGGGAGAGTGCTAGCCTTGAGCTGAAGAGCTAAGGGACAGCGCCCAGGCCCAGAGTTCAGGCCCCACGACTGGACCAAAAAAAAAACCACATTGAGCCTGGTACTGGTGGCTCACATCTATAATTCTAGTTACTCAGCAGGCTGAAATTTAGAAGATCATGGATCAAAACCAGCCAAAGCAGAAAAGTCCATGAGATTCTATCTTCAAATAAACCAGCAAAAAGCAGAGGTAGAGGTATGGTTCAACTGGTAGAACACTAGCTGAGCAAGTATGAAGCTCTGAATTCAAGTCCCTGTACTGTAAAAATAAAACCAACAACAAAAAATCTTAATATAATCACCAGGTTAGCCGGGCGCCAGTGGCACATGCCTAGCTACCCAGGAGGCTGAGATCTGAGGATCACAGTTGAAAGCCAGTCCGTGAGACTCTTACTTCTAATAAACCACCAGAAAATTGGAAGTGGCACTGTGGCTCAAGCGGTAGAGTACTTGCCTTAAGCTGAAAAGCTGAGGGAAAGCGCCCAAGCCCAGAGTTCAAGCCCCAAGACCGACAAAAAAAATAAAATAAACAAATAAACAAATATATATCTGAGGATCGTGTTTTGAAGCCAGCCTGGATAGGAAAGTCCATGAGACTCTTATCTCCAACTAACCATCAGAAAACTGGAAGTGGCGCTGTGGCTCAAGTGGTAGAACACTAGCCTTGAGCTGAAGAGCTCAGGGAAGTGCCCAGGACCAAAGTTCAAGACCCACAACTGACAAAAAAAAAAAAAAAAGTGAGACTGTGGCTCAAAGTGGTAGAATACCAGTTTTGAGGAAAAAAGCTCAGGGACAGTGCCTAGGCCCTGACTTCAAGTCCCACAACAGAAAGAAAGAAAGAAAGGAAGAAAGGAAGAAAGAAAGAAAGAAAGAAAGAAAGAAAGAAAGAAAGAAAGAAAGAAAGAAAGAAAGAAAGAAAGAAAGAAAAGAAAGAAAAGGAAGGAAGGAAGGAAGAGAGGGAAGGAGGGAGGGAGGGAGGAAGAAAGAAAGAAAGGAGGGAAGAAGGGAGGGAGGGAGGAAGGGAGGGAGGGATGAAGGAAGGAAAGAAGGAAGGAAGGAGGAAGGAAGGAAGGAAGGAAGGAAAGCAAGAAAGCAAGAGAGAAAGAAAGGAAAGAAAGAGAAAGGAAGGTAGGTCCAGGAGCTGGGAAGGTAGCTCAGTGGTAGAATGCTTGCCTAGCATGCATGAAGCCCTGGGTTCAATTCCTCAATAACACATAAACAGAAAAAGCCAGAAGTGGTGCTGTGGCTCAAGTGATAAAGTGTGGCTAACCTTGAGCAAGAAGCCCAGGTACAGTGTCCAGGCCCTGAGTTCAAGCCCCAGGACTGGCAAAAAAAAGGGGGGGGCTGGGAAGGTGGCTCAGTGGTAGAGCGCTTGCCTTACATGCTCGAGGCCCTGGGTTCGATTCCTCAGCACCACATAAGCAAAAAGAAAAAAAAGC
>NW_012283402.1:0-1607 GCF_000151885.1 Dipodomys ordii
AGGCTGGGAAGGTGGCTCAGTGGTAGAGCACTTGCCTTGCATGCCTGAGGCCCTGGGTTCGATTCCTCAGCACCACATAAGCAAAAAGAAAAAGGCCAGAAGTGGCTCTGTGGCTCAAATGGTAGAGCGCTAGCCTTGAGCTGAAGAGCTGAGGGACAGCACCCAGCCCCAGAGTTCAAGCCCCACGACTGGACCAAAAAAAAAAAAAGTCAATGCAGTTATTATTTCTTAGGTTAAGTTCATTAAATGACAAAATTTATGATTAGTCACAACTTATGCTATGGTTTTTATTAGAATACAGGATTTCAGATTTCATTGAAAGAAAGGCTGAAATGAAGAGATGATAGGTTGATGATATAGTTCTAAAAAAAAGATTTATAATTACAGGGATATCACAGTCCTTTCATCCTTAGTACTATTTGTATACTGTCACAGTCCTCAGAGTCATCAATCCACAGCTACACCAACAGGATTTGGTTTGCCTTTTTTTTTGAAGAAACTGTTAACTTAAATCAAGTTAGGTTTTATACCTTTGTATTCCTTCTTCCCAACAGTAGTTTGTGTCTTTCATGTTTCAATATAGTATTAAATCTGGAAAATTGATTTCTAAGGAATACCCCTCAGTAAAGCATAAATAATTTGTTTTACATTGGAATATCTTACAGTTACATGATATTTTTACCAAAAGAATAGTGATGTTTTCTGAACCATCTGCCTTTACCTTGAATAGCAGAACTCTTTCTTTTTGCCAGTCCTGGGGCTTGAACTCAGAGCCTGAGTGCTGTCCCTGAGCTTCTTTTTGCTAAAGGCTAGTGCTGTACCACTTGAGCCACAGCACCACTTTTGGCTTTTTTTTTTGAGTAGTTTATTGAAGATAAGAGTCTCTCATGGATTTTCCTGCCTTGCCCAGGCTGGCATTGAACTGGGATTCTCAGACCTCAGCCTTCTGAGTAATTAGGATTACAGGCATGAGCCACTGGTGCCCAGCTAGATTTTTGTAATTATTTTTTTAGTTCATGATGCTGTTTATTACAAGTGATTTTTTTTTCATTTGCTTTTATGATGTAATTTTTATTTGCCCTTCTTACATGGCTATTGGTTAGATTGATGTTCTCAATTAGATTTCAGTCTGAAATCAGCCATCTTGACATTTGTTCTCTCATAAATAATTCATTTTAAATAATTGTTATTCATTTAGAATTCCTAAATTGGAGAAGGAATTCCTGAGTTTGTGTAAACTTACAAGTTCTCTAGATGTCTAAGGCTAATGCTATTTTGATTTTCTTTTCTTTCTTTCTTTTTGTATGGTACAGGTACTGGGCTGTTTCTTAGTTTTTTTGCTCAAGGCTTGCGCTCTACCATCTGAGCCATAGCTTCACTTCTAACTTTTTGATGGTTAATTGGAGCTTATTTTTTGGCTGTTTATATTTCCTGATACTTTCTTCTCCTCTAAACGCCTTTCCTTTTTATTTGTGCCCTTTTTTGTGTGTTATCTTTTGCTTATCTAGTTCCTTTTCCTCCCTTTCCTAGATCTCAGTGTAGCAGACATGAAGACTCGTATTCCTGCCTTTCTGTCATTTTCCTCCCTTTCCTAGATCTCAGTGTAG
>NW_012283403.1:0-2364 GCF_000151885.1 Dipodomys ordii
GTAGAGCGTTAGCCTTGAGCTGAAGAGCTGAGGGACAGCGCCCAGGCCCAGAGTTCAGGCCCCACGACCGGACCCAAAAAAAAAAAAAAAAAAGAGTGTGACATAAACCTTGATCTATAAATGAGCTTTGACTCAGCTAAGACTTGGTTTCCTAAACAGTCAAAAGCGTGACAAGATCAAAAGTACCCAAGCAGGTATTTGATAAATATTTCCTTTAAGCCAGTTTTTCATAAATGTAAAAGAGCAGAAAAATACCTCTAAAGTAGCCTTATAGATGAGAATTGTGTGCTAGTTTGTCATACGTGTATTAATCTTGACCTTAGGAAAACCTTCAGGTAAAGATTCAGATTATAGACACCCTAATCACAAGCAAATATTTTATACATTCCACATCTTAATTTGTATTTTGAAATAATTTACCAAACCTTCTCTGTATCCAGGAAGAAAAGAAACTTCAAACTGTTGTTCTATGTAATGATGATATAACACATCTTATATGACATATATATTGTAAAAGGATTGAATCCGGAGTGAACAGATTATGATCATTTGTTTCAATAGCCAATTTTCAAGACCTCACCTGCTGTTTGTTTAAAGTGACCCTTTTTAAATTTGGCTATACCCAGAGTTAATTTCTGAATGCCTGTATTTTGTTATTTTGCTAGTAAGGTAACCACCTTTTAAGAGTACTAACTACATTTATGTATTAAAAATAACAGACCATTCTGAAGATGTTTACACATCACATACATACACATATGCATAATAAATTTTAGTTTGGACATATAAAGCGTGCATAAAAATTGAATTCAAAGATGAAAATCTGCTGTAATAACTAGTTAATTGTTTTCTGAAATGTCAGGGGCAAATAAAGCCCCCCCCCCATACTTGTTAGACCAATGCATACAGATACCAGCTGCAATCAAGTATGTTAGTTCACATTGTGCTCACACAGACCTTTTAGCCATAGGTTGATCTCCATTGTTTAGGGGGTGGGGAGCTAACAGTATGGGTGGTGCAGATCTTCTGTCTGCTGTCTGAGCTTAGCATCAGCATGGAAAAGATGGCTGCTTTGGAGTTGGCTAATGGAGAAAGCTTAGTGGCCCTGTCATGGTGACATTATGTCCTTTTTGCTGTGTTCGTAACCATGTTTTCTCAAGGGTTCCATGGATGGACTGTATAAACCATATATTACACAACCTGCAAGCCTAGAACACAGAACACACATACAAACTGGAAATTCCTGTTTTTTGTTTGTGTCTCCAAATGTACTCAAGGTAAGGGAATCTCCCAAACTAGGGATAATTTTCTTTTTTGACGAGCAAGATACATTTGTCTAGACTTCAATCAACCACACAAAGCTGAGTGAAGACATTTTTCTCAAGGCAGAACATGGAACAGCAGCCTATCTACCCAAAGAGTTAATGAGTCAACAGAATTAAACTCCTCTCCTTAACACCTAATCCTAACCCAATCCCAATCAAAATTTCAATCACAACCCAACCCTAACTGTAAACCTAACCTTAAATCCTAAATCTAACCTAGTCCCTATTCCTAACCCTAAACCAAAGTCTTAACCCCTTCGATGGGGATAATTGTGTGGAAAATCGACATTTTTTTTTTTTTTGTGAAGTTGTGGGGCTTGAACTCTGGGCCTGGGCGCTGTCCCTCAGCTCTTCAACCCAAGGTGAGTGCTCCACCACTTGAGCCACAGCATCATTTCCAGTTTTCCAGTGGTTTATTTGAGATAAGAGTCTCATGGACCTTTCCTGCCCAGGCTGGCTTTGAACCATGATCCTCAGATCTCAGCCTCCCAAGTAGCTAGGATGACAGGCGTGAACCACTGGTACCCGGTTGAAAATCGACTTCTTAATGGGGAATCCTATCAGACTGTACCTCCATAATCTACCATGTGACCGTGACTTCTGAGGAGTAACCAGAATCAGCAGAAAGGGCAGCCATAGAACACTGAGTGTCTTTTGGAGGAAATCTTTCCTTATACCCTCTCTCAGCCAACTTCACTTGACCCAGGGCTACAAGATCCCTCACTGCACTGCCCTCCTGACTGGTCAGCAAAGGTGCCCAGGGCATCCATATCCATGGTGGTGCTACCTCCCAGTTTCTAGTCATCAAAGATTGAGGAACCGTTGGGAACTTTATGCCTCTCCAATTCCCAAGCACTGTCCAAACTGCCTGAGCTACGCTGTGCTTTAAGAACAATGTTTGGCCTATGCTCTCCCCGGCCCAGAAATATTCTCACCTGCCTGCCTAAGCATCCAAGCCTGCTTCAGCCCTTGGTTGTTATGAATTCTACTAGTTGGTTAAAATTTCTCTTTTTCCTTTAGTGTTTTAAAAAATTTTTTT
>NW_012283404.1:0-2306 GCF_000151885.1 Dipodomys ordii
ATGTGTCTATTGGCCATCCTTCTTTCTTCTTCAGAGAAGTTTCTCTTTAAGTCTTTAGCCCACTTATTTATTGGGCAGTTGTTTCTTTGAGGATTTGTTGAAAAAGAAAAAAAAAACCTAGGCACTGATGAGACTTAGGAGTTTTAGGTCATGTGGATCACAGTTTGAAAACAGGCAGAAAAGCTTGTGAGACTCTACATTTAAAATACTGGCAAAAAGTAAGATGGGAGGTGTGGCTAAAGTGGTGTGGTATCATCTGAGAGCAAGCAAGCTAAGAGAACAAGGCCCAGATTCAAACTCTAGCACTATCAAAACCAAAAGTGAGAGAAAATTTAAAAGAAAACACATAGAAAGGGATTGGAGACATGGCTCAGGTCATAGAGTGCCAGAAAATGAGTGAACGCAAGCATCAGATACTGAGTTCAAGTCCTGGTTTCGCGAGTCTTTAGACGTTACCATGGGGACAACTTAGAGGGCAAAAGAATATTCCTAGAACAGTTTTAATTCTTCTCAAGTAGCATGGGCAGGAATGTAATCTGCCACTTTATTCTCTTTTCTCCATGCTCTCTTTCTCTCTTTCTTTTATCAATAGTGAGGGAGGAATTAAGATTAGATTTTAAAATGGAATGATTCTGATACTTTTGACATGCCAGTTTGATAGGCTGATAAAGTTAACAAGACAGCTCTAAATCAGTGACACTGTCAATATACTCAGCAATGAGTAAGGCAGCTGAGCTGATCCAGGATCCAATAAAAGAATTATGTATGCTTTAAAATGTGCCTTTCTCCTTTTACTTCTATAAAATCAGATCTACATCCTTCACAATCAGAATTTATTAGATGTTATAGGGGTTTTCCCTAACTCAATCGCTTCTTTTTAGGTATGCTTAGGATCTAAATGCCTATCTTATAATGTCTTTTAAATCTAATCCTCCTTTCCACACAGGCACACCAAGAGTGCACAATCTAATTGTGACACCTCATCACGCTTTTATGTGTTTCACAGGCATTTTGACAAAGTTAAACTCTACATACTCTTTGATAGCCAAAATGTTCACTTCTACCTCACTGGTTCCCTTCAGGCTTTTGTGTTGGTTCCACCTCATGCAATGCACTTGGCATACATACTTTGAAACCTAATCAGTCCTTGGTTTGTCTATTTACTCTCACTTCTTCACTAAGCTCAACTCATGTCATCATTTAAATTTCTTTAACTTGCTGACAGCTCTCAAATTTTATTTCCAATTATGCTTTATTAGGTTATGGACTCAATATCTAGTCTATTTTGCCAGTACCTGGATTTGAACTCAGTACCTTGGTCTTGTTCCACTTGTTAGGCTAGTACTTTACTGGCTGAGCCACATCTTCAGCCAGTCAACTTATATCCTTACATGTTTAGTGGACATCTTTACTCATTGGTTTCAGATTCCAAATTCTTCTTGAAGTGTGTGCCTCTTTCAGTCTTTCCAATCTCAGTTAAAAATATTTTCTTTCTTTTAATGCAGAAATATTCTCCAGTATTTCTTCCCATGCACATCCTATAAGCAGTCAATCAGTGATATTGTTGATCTAAAAATCAAGCCATATTCAGGACCACATCGCTTTTCATGACCTCTGCACATACCATCAGAGTTCAAGTCACCCCTCTCCACAACCTGGATCCCCCCAGTAACCTTCCTATTCTATCCTACTTCACTCTATGTTAAACAAAGTAGTAAAGCAATCTTCCCCAAACACCATTTGGATCATGTCACTAGTTTTCTCTTCCCTCTTCAATGGATTCTGTTATTTTCTCAGACTACAAAAACTCACAACAAACGTCAATGCTGTACCCTGTGCTGTTCAGTATTGTGACTGGTGGACTCATGTTGCTTTAAAATTTAAGTTAGTAAAATTCAATTCTTCACGTCTGCAGTTATATTTTAACTGCTCAATAGTGGCCAAACAATGTGTTAGTCAGTAGCAAGCCATATGGGAAAACTCCTTAAGTAATACACCGTCAAAATGCCCTTTCCTTTCTAGAAATTGAAATTTTTGAGGGAAGACTGAGCATGCGCAGAGGCGCTCCTGTCTACCATCTCACTGATGTAAACTCAGCATGCAAAAAACGTTCCTGTCTGTACTTGTGATGGTATAAGAATCCATTTGGATCAAGAAAATGTGGTATATATACACAATGGAATTCTATGTCTCCATCAGAAAGAATGGCATTGCCCCATTTGTTAGGAAATGGAAAGACTTGGAAAAAATTGTATTAAGTGAAGTAAGCCAGGCCCAAAGAAACATAGGTCCCATGGTTTCCCTTA
>NW_012283405.1:0-4037 GCF_000151885.1 Dipodomys ordii
AGGGAGGGAGGGAGGGAGGGAGGGAAGGAGGGAAGAAGGAAGGAAGGAAAAAGAGGAAGGAAAGAAAGGGAGATAAATGAGAGGAGAGAGTGACAAGATTAATTAATACATTTTTAGAGTACTACATTAATATTCACATTTCTTATTCCTTTGATAACAGGCTACTTTATTGATTGCATTTCAGAATATATAAAATCCGAATCACTTCCTCAGAAATCCTTTTTCAATGAAGTAAAAAAATCCATGCTATGTTTTTCTGTTAAGCAACATTTTTTCCCAAATAGTATTTTAAGAAAACGTGTTTCTTAAATAGTATTTAAAATACCCGCTTGTGCCTCTAGAATTAAGATATAATTATTCTGTAATCTGTGACAACTTAGTCTACTTATTAATAATGGCCTTGCAGTTTCAAAAATGTATTCTGTATCATGCATCAGATAATTACAATTTTTAGGGGCCATGAATGAAATGTATGCTGACTACTAATTCTTAGTGTATCTATATTAAACCACCACAATCTAGTTCCAGAGGGAAAGTATGAAGAATCAATTAAAAATGTAATCTGAGAATGAGCAAAAACATTTTCACTAGTAAGAAAAGCAATACCAAAGGCCTATTAGCTAGGCAGAGATGAATTTCTGATTGGAGTTCCAAGAACTCTTTGAGGTATGTCAGATCAAAGTCAGCTTTGACGACATGTTTAAACAGATTGTCCCTTGTGCCTGATGAATGAAACTGGTATAGTGATACACCCATGTCATTTTCAAACTGGGCTTTAAACATTTGGTCCAGTGAACGGAAATCAGGCACAGCTTCTTAAATGCTAAACCCAATGGTACTTAGGTGTGTTGAGCTCCATGTTTAAAAGTTTTCCGAAAAGACTAATGATAATGATGTGGAGATTCATATCAGCAGTTAATGAGGACATAAATAAGTAAAGGCTAGCTGAAGCCACAGCATGTGTGTAATGTAAAATTCCTGCTTCTCCTTAGACTTGGGCATGGTGCAGATTGTGGCGAATTCATGTTCATGGTGTGGCTAGTCTTCAGGTGTGTATAATATTCTCATTTTTTAAATGAAAATTTAGACCTGCACTTTTGAAATTGGTGATTCCTTAAAAAATAAAAATAGAAGGTCTAGAGATGTAAGAAGCCACGAGTATGGAAAGGAAGGGAAGGCAAGAACATTTTCCTGTGACACTTCCCTGTGAGTGGCTTCCCACTTCCTTATGCCTCTGTGACTTGTTTCAGACCCAGAGTCCTGGGGAGCAATGCACAGTCAACAGCATCAGCCTGGCCTCATTCCCCAGCCTCTGTCGTTTCAATTTGTCATGCAGAATGGAAGAAAAGTTTCTGACCCCTGTGTCTTCCTTAGTAGGAATGGGCATTTGGAACTGTCCTTATCACAAGTGTATGCCAATTATGATGAGGGCCAAATGTGGATCACTTCCTGTTTTTATAAGTGCCTCAGATTAGAGCACAGATAACCATCTCTGTGAGTGTGCATGGTTTATGATAGTTTTGTGCTCCAATAACAGAGCTGATCCTGATGGCTCAGAACACTTCCCTTGCAGAACCAAAAATACCTATGAAATTGGCATTTTTAGAGGAAAAAAAACATTTCCTCTCTCAAAAAAGAGTGATTAATTACTTAAATAAATTACATATATCTACCACCTACAGTTAATATACCATGGCTTTATATTTTATTCTTAATGTACTAACATTACTGGATTGAGCAAGTACATAATGAGGATGAATTTATTTACAGAACTCTGTGAAGGGATCCTGTTATATAATCAGGTGATTGCATTCAGAGAGACCTCATAAGTATCATGAGAGTAGATGGAAACACCCAGTAGTAACAAGTGCTATTTTAGGCCAAGTGGAAAAGAGTAAAAAAACAGATGCGTAGATATGTGAGGATAGTTGAAGCCATGTTATGTTCTTTAAGCAAACAAGTGTATTGTGATTTTGCCAAAAATATCAGACAATGGAACATGGCTATGTCAAAAAAATGGAACATGGATAAGAAAGAATTCAGAAAAGTTATAGTTTTATTTTAACCTCCAGTATGAAAATGTTCCATATTAGGAGGCTCCTTGAGACTGGCAAACATGGTGAGATGTAATCATATTCCTTGTGAATGGACTACTGAAAGGAATTCATTCGACATCTTTGTTACTTAGGAATTGCATTGGACTGCAAGAACTATTCTAACGAAGAGAATAGATGGGTGTAGGTTTTTGTCTGGGGCAGGAAGAAGCCTGGAAATAAGAGTCCATAATGGACACCAATATGGGATGATATTGTCATAGACATAACGTTTTCTGCTCTTCTACATTGGGATGTTTGGTGACTTCATCTTCACTGTCTCAATGTGCCTATTCAATATCTGGAAATCACACTTAAGTTCCAGCTGAAAATAGGCAGTAGAAGAGATATAGAGGGTAGTGCTGGTTATATATGGCTTTCCCCCTCTTTTTCCCTCTGTCTCTGTCTGTCTATCTGTTTCTGTCTCTCTCTTACACACACACACACACACACACACACACACACACACACACACACTCCCTCTGTCTCCTAAACTTCTTCATGAAGTATGACACACATTACAATTACAGATTGTAGAGTGTTCATAAATTGAACCCAGCCTATATGTCCAATACCCAGGTTAAGATTTAAAATGTTACTGGTATTAAATGTTTCTGGTCCATTCTGAATGGACCCATCTGAGCTATTCCAGACTATGTGAACCACTAAAAGTACTGTCGGCTCATTTTTTACTTTTATTAAAAATCTTAGTTTACATGAAATTATACTGCAGGTACTGCTTGTGATTGATTCGTTTTATTTAGCATTACAATTATCAGTTTTTGTTGGGTATACTTAAAGTTTGTCTTTCTCATTTTTATAATATCATATTCATAATTTATCCTTTTGCTATCAATGGATGTTTGACTATTTTCTGAATTTGACTATGAATTATGCTGTGCATCATTGTTTATGATAAATACATGCATTCTTTTCTTTTAGGAAGATCACTGTTTGTGGATACATAATTCAAGAGAAAGTGCTAAGCATTGGCTAGAGTAATATAATAAAGTCAATCATTTTTGCCTTTAGGTTGAGGAAAAAGCTGAGGAGAATATGAATGACCTCTTGTAATTATTTCATAGAGACTTTCGCTGAAGAGTTAGAAATAGATCCCAGGGTCACCATTAGTTTTAATATGACACTAAATATAATGCTATGCAAATCTTGATGATAGACTCATGTATTATGGTGGTTCTATGAGATTATTATGAAGATTATAAAATTCATATCAGCTTATGGTGCAGCCATTTTAGTGCTGCTGGTGGTGCTGGTGTACACATATCTTTGGTGCTTCCAATTACATAATAATATATACTGCATACAAGTGTCTGTAATACTTGATAGTAAACAACTATACTACTGGTTTATATATTTGTTTTTTGTGTGTATTCTACACTGGACTCCTACTTATTTCTATTTTCTATGTTTTTTTTTGTTTAATGTGTGTGTCATTCCTGGGGCTTGTATGCAGTATCTTGTACTCTGGCTTGGAATTTTTTCTCATGGCTACCTAGGAGTAAGACATGAATGGCAGGACTGGGAAGGTGACTCAGTGGTAGAGCGCTTGCCTTGCATGCATATGAGGCCCTGGGTTCAATTCCTCAGCACCACATAAGCAGAAAAAAGCCAGAAGTGACACTGTGGCTCAAGTGGTCGAACGCTAGCCTTGAGCTGAAGAGCTGAGGGACAGTGCCCAGTTCAGGCCGCATGACCTGACCAAAAAAAAAAAAAAAAGAGAGAGACATGAATGGCTAAAGACACATATATTTATGCCCATAGAAAACAATGGAGCTGGGCTGAGAAAGTGGCTCAGTGGTAGAGCGCTTGCCTTGCATGCCTGAGGGCCTGAGTTCGATTCCTCAGCACCACATAAGCAAAAAGAAAAAAGCCAGAAGTGGCACTGTGGCTCAAGTGGTAGAGCGCTAGCCTTGAGCTGAAGAG
>NW_012283406.1:0-2723 GCF_000151885.1 Dipodomys ordii
TGGCTCAAGTGGTAGAGTGCTAGCCTTGAGCTGAAGAGCTGAGGGACAGCGCCCAGGCCCAGAGTTCAGGCCCCACGACCAGATCCAAAAAAAAACAAAACAAAACAAAAAATAAAAGCAATCCCTTCACACCACAATGTTTGTGCTCTTGTTTTTGAATTGTGGAGCTGATCACATTCATTTTCAGGATCTACTTTTAAAGGATATTTGGTTCTTTTGTTTCTTCCCTTTATCAGTACTTCTTACTGTTTGAACACACATTCATGACTCTCTTTATTGGTAGGGAAAATATTTCTTCTCCAACTCAATAACTAGTACAGTATTTTGTGGGAAATGGATGTTGAATCAATTTGATTAAATAACTAAAAATTTATAAAGTGAATAAAATTAACATTGTATTTTTTTCCATCAAAACTTATAGTTCTTCATTATGTTGCCAAATGGCCAAGTCTATTCTTCATTGATTTTTTATCAATCTAAAATTAAATTTATATTTTATTGTTCCATTTTTACTCCATTGTGAAGAATTTCCCATCTTAGCCATAATTTATTATGTATGCTATGCGATTTAGGTCTGTGTGCTGGTTTTAAATGACCACAATATCATTTTACAGATATAATTCACACTGGATAGAAAGCTTAATATAGTTTCTCAACATTTGATCACTTCATAATGTCATGTTTGGGGATTAATGATGTATTCTATCCTATCTCACTAAGATAAAATGTGATTCTAATAAAAGTGATAGGAGCTTAAAAAGTGTAATTTTTGTATTTAAAATAACTAATATAATATATATATATATATATAGCTGGAAGGCACAATGTCCCCTAATAGATCATTATAAGGACAGTGATTCTGTGGAATGATTATAAATGATGTCACCATCAAAGCCATGATTTAATAGTATATTACAGGGCTTACAGGCAGCTGTAAGTTGCACTGGATTTTCTAGAAACTTCCTGATTTTCTTCCATTGCAAATAGATTTATAAGTATGTAATTGTATTTTCCCTAGTCTCTTTTGACATTTTGCTCTTGGCAATAAGCAATTATTTATTAAGAATTATTAACAAGTGTTGCCAGACAATATTAGATCACTTTTAAAAATATGGAGTCAAATCATTTGCTGTGATACAATTTTAATATTAAGTTGAACAAAATTCAGCTAAGTATATTCTTATAGGCAGACATTCAGTTGATAATAAGCCCATGAGAGGAAACTATAACTCTAGTAGGAAAAATGTATTAGATTTAAATTACATGATTATGAAAAGCAAATGAGGGCATTCAAGCAAGAAAAGCATGGAATGGAAAGTGTAGCATGTATTGAATAGACTGATGGGTGTCGGGATTAACAAACCAGTTAACATCAGGCAACAGGGCCAATGAGTTCTTCTTGATGGAAATAAAGCAGCAGGCATAATTTGTTTACAGATTTAGAAGCCACTTTGACCTGCTATGATATCATAGTCAGGACCATAATGTTAACAAGTCATGTATGAGAACATTATTCATCAAATGAAAGCATGAACACATTGGGCATTCTAGAGCTGAGAGGACAAGGATCTCCAAAGGAAGAGGGGTGTTGGTGTGCCCATATGCCATCTCCACCCTGAGATCTAGGAGAAGAAACACCGTTGAAATCTATGAGGAAACTAGCACTGCCAATCAATCGTGTCGTCAAATAAATTAGGATCAAATTGGATCTGTTAAGAGAAAATTATTTCTTTGATGTTCCCTAGCCTTTGACTTCTTTAGAAGAGTGTTGTATCAATGATTGTTCTATCTTTCAGGCCCAAATGGATTTCATACAAGTAAGTAAATTAGAAAATCCTGTCCAAGGACATGCACAAACATTACCAGGTCACATTTTTAAAGTTCTCTTTTCATAGAGCATACATTTATGTAATTTTCTAATGCCAATACAATGCCTATATGTTTCTCCTCTTTCTACTTCATATCCATTTTCTCTACAACTAACTATAGGCCCAGTGCAGTGCAGTACATTCCGTGTCAACAAACTCTAATGAAATCACATTTTCACGTCAGTCATAGATCAGATTCCAATTATTTCAAACATTTCAATAAGTTTCCAACATAATGAAATTATTAAATATATAACTCTAAGATTGGTTCTTTTTAAAGAATATAATCTCCCAGATTATATTCTATATATTTTCCAGAGATTATTTATGTGTATATGATATATAATACATATTAAATGTTATATGCTACATAACATATATAACATAATATGTGCCTATATAACATAATATGTGCCTATATAATATATAAAATATGATATAATATATGTAATATGTTGTGCATTATAAAATATATGATAACAATCATATATTAATATATTTTATACTATTAATTATTGATATAGTATTTTTACAATATAATTATGTGTAATAAGTAAGATTATATATTACACATAATATATATGTACCTTCCAGAGGTTATTTTTATACTTTCTTTCCTTCACCTTTCTGGGGATTCCTTAATTTGTCTGTACTTCGTATTCTTCCATTATTCTCAAGCATATTTATGAACACTTCTAACCTTTTTGTTTTTACAAACTCATAAACAGGGGCTGGGAAGGTGGCTCAGTGGTAGAGCGTTTGCCTTGCATGCCTGAAGCCCTGGGTTCGATTCCCCAGCACCACATAAGCAAAAAGAAAAAATCCAGAAGTGGCACTGTGGCTCAAGTGGTAGAG
>NW_012283407.1:0-2464 GCF_000151885.1 Dipodomys ordii
ATCCCTTTTATCTTGAATATGTTCCTCATTCAAATAATTTTTTACATTTCATTTTTTCTCAACTGTCTTGTGTCTCTTTAACAAGAGAAAAACATTTACTGACTCCTCAGTGTATTACATTTATATGCAAAAGCCAGCCATGTGAACTTAAGCAAGTGAACTAATTCCAAATTTTCTGACACACTGTTATTTATCTGTTTTTCATTATCTTTGTGCCTTTCCACATTTTTAAACTGATATTTTTTAAGGACTCTAACAGATTATTAGTTTGCTTCAAATGGAAGCTTCTGTACTGTATATGCTTAGGAACTTAATAAGTAGCATAACTAGAGTGATGGCTGAGTGGTACTTCTCTATATGGTTATGCCATTTATTTACGTAATGAGATTTCTTTAGCTATGTATCCATCCTCCCCTCCACTGCTGTGAGCAGTGTGCCAGTCAGGAACTTTATATATCTATATCTGTATCGATATCTATATCTTTGCATATTATGGGTATATGTCCTTAGAATAGATTTCTAGAAATAAAATTATTGGATTAAACTTTCACTTTAAAACAGACCCCCTACCTTATATCTCTTTGGTCAGAGTGAGTAACATTTGATGTTTTGGTGGTAAAGGGGCTCTGTGTGTGTGTGTGTTTGTGTGTGTGTGTGTGTGTGTGTGTATATGTATTTGAAGGATCCTTTCTTTCTTTCTTTTTTTTTTTTTTTTTGGGTACGGTCATGGGGCCTGAACTCTGGGCCTGGGCGCTGTCCCTCAGCTCTTCAGCTCAAGGCTAGCGCTCTACCACTTGAGCCACAGCGCCACTTCTGGCTTTTTTCTTTTTGCTTATGTGGTACTGAGGAATCAAACCCAGGGCCTCATGCATGCAAGGCAAGCGCTCTACCACTGAGCCACCTTCCCAGCCCCAACTTTGTGACTATTAAGACAACATAGCTAGAAAATACAAAGTTTTTTGGTTTTAATTTGTTACTGTGCAGGTACTATGGTTTGGGGTTTGAACTCAGGGCCTTGTGCTCTTGCTCAGCTTTTTTTACTCAGACCTGGTACTTTACCACTAGAATCACATCTCTAGTTCTGGCTTTTTGCTGGTTGGAGATAGGAGTTTTTAGAATTTGTCTTACTGGGCTCTCTTTGAACTGCTATCTTCACATCTGAGCCTTCTGAGCATTATAGGTGTCAGCCACTGGTGCCCAGCTAAAAATTCTTAAAAAGTGAAAGGCAATACAGCTCAACAAAGGATTTGAGTAGACATTTTCCTAAGCAACTGTGGAGATGACCAGTAAGCCCAGTGTATTATAGCTAGGGATTCCACTAAAAATACACACTCTTACCTGTATAGATACTCTGAAGGCTGAGAGGAGTACCTGAGGATTGCTTGCAATTTTAAACCAACTCAGGGAAGAAAGTCTATAGAGTCTTACCTCCAATTAACCATCCAAAAAAGCCAGAAAAGAAGCTGTGGCTCAAGTTGTAGAGTGTTAGCCTTGAGCAAAAAAAGCACAATGCCCAGGTCCTAAGTTCAAGCACCAGGACTGGCACACACATACATACAAAAATACTGTAGAAATGATTTACAATGTAGAAAATTACTTTATTATGCTTACCTAAGCTAAAAGACAAAAGACCAAGATACCTTTTTCCTGGTATGTAGATGTCCATCTTATCACTTTGTGATATCTCATATAGCTTTTCCTCTGTGCATGATTACAGAGAGTTCTCTGGTTTCTCTTATAATGACACCAGTCTTGTCAGATTAGGACCCTATTCATATTACTCATTTAACCATATTACTTCCCTAAAGGCCCTCTCTCTAATACAGTTACATTGGGGATCAGGGGTTTCTTATATAAATTCTTTGAAAACATAGTTCTGCCTACAACACTCATAAAAAGATACTGAAGTCCATATCAGAACTACAGATCTCAGTGTGACTGACTAAAAGTCTAGAATCATTCAAGAGGGCTGGAATGAAAAAGCACATAATGAGTGTTGTTAAGGAAAATTGTTGCTGGAAAAATTGGAAATAAGTATATATATATATATGTATATATATACATGTATACACTGTAAAATGGTGGAGTCACTTTGGAAAGTAGTCTGGAAGTTTCACATTGTGTTTATCAGAGTTTCCATATCACTCAGCAATTCTTTTAGGTGTATATATGTGTATATATATTTACATACACACTCAGAATTAAAAACAGATATCCAAAAAATCGTGTGCATGAGTCTTTGTAGAAGACTCATTCATGAGAGCAAGATATAGAAAGAATTCAGATTGGGCTGGGAAGGTGGCTCAGTGGTAGAGTGCTTGCCTTGCATGCCTGAGGCCCTGGGTTCGATTCCTCAGCACCACATAACATAAGCAAAAAGAAAAAAGCTGGAAGTGGCGCTGTGGCTCAAGTGGTAGAGCGCTAGCCTTGAGCTGAAGAGCTGAGGGACAGCGCCCAGGCCCAG
>NW_012283408.1:0-2514 GCF_000151885.1 Dipodomys ordii
AGCCGGAAGTGGCGCTGTGGCTCAAGTGGTAGAGCTCTAGCCTTGAGCTGAAGAGCTGAGGGACAGCGCCCAGGCCCAGAGTTCAGGCCTCACGACTGGACCCAAAAAAAAAAAAATCAATCATAAGACAGGGATGGTGGTATATTCTGTAATCATAGACCTCAAGAGTTTGAAGTAGGAAGATCAAGAGTTTGAGGCTATAGAGTATGGAGACTCTATCTCCAATTTTTTTTTTTTTTGGTCAGTCATGGGGCTTGAACTCTGGGCCTGAGCGCTGTCCCTCAGCTCTTCAGCTCAAGACAAGTGCTCTACTACTTGAGCCACAGTACCACTTCTGGTTTTCTGAGTGGTTTATTGGAGATCAGAGTCTCATGGGACTTTGATGCCCAGGCCGGCTTTGAACTTCAATCTTCAGATCTCAGCCTTCTGAGTAGCTAGAGTATAGGCGTGAGCCACAGCCACCTAGTGTCTATCTCCAATTTTTTAAAAAGACAATAATAATAATAATAATAATGATTGGCCTTACAGATACTTGGCTTGTTAGAGGAATTATGAGGTACCATTTGATGTGAGCTAGTCCTGGAATGTTTACATAATCCAAAATGTATGTAATCTTGTGTTTAGGATTTTGTTATTTATAGTGTCTGTAATCTTATTTTAGATCTGTCTTCACATTTTTACTGAGTACCTATCGTTCTGAGTTTGTGTTTGAATGATTAGTATGACTCAGATCACATCAAAAGTTGTTTACTCGCTGTGACCCCTATTATACATTTTCAGAACTTTTTTTAATGACAATTTTTGGTCTTTATAGCATGCTTTTTGGGGGGCCAGTTTATTGATGAATTCATTGCTATTAACTTTAGAAGGATGACCACAGGATTCTGTGGTCTTGATGCCTGTGGACTTACTCAGAGCAGCAAAGAATATTTTCTTTCTTTGAGATATTCTGTTAAGATACCCTGTCACAGAGCAGCAGAGAGAAGGAATTCATACTGCTATTCTTGTCTACTTTTGTAGTATACAAGATAGAACAGAATGGAATGAACTCTGAATTTCCTGTTCCTGGGGTCCTGAGCAATTGTAGCTCCCGTGGCCTTTGGTTGTAGCCCCAGACACAGCTGGCAAACTGGTATTCCCAAGTTCCCCAGCTATAGACAGATTGTCAACCTTGAGGCCTTTGGATCTGTCTTTGTCCTCTTTTGTGATCTATTCTGATTGATGTGAAAGAATTTCTTTTAACATTCAACTCAGACAAGTATTTGGAACATTGGGCAGACAAGAACCTCTTAAGAATATGTTCACACAGAATCTCTGAGCTGTGGAAAAGTGTCTGATAAGTGAGTGGTCCTCCCTTTGGTTCATCAGAGGGTTCTATGCAAAGTGTGATGAGGAAAAATGAGATAAGACTAGCTCACAGTGTTGATTTACTGTCCCGTGCTTACACCAGTCTCAGAAGTAGATACTAAATTACTGAGATACAAAGGAGCAGAAGCAGTTCAATGTTGATATTTTTTTCTTCTTCTTGGAATTTGGAATATTTGCATAAACATAGTGAAATGCCTTGGCAGGAAGACCCAAATTTATAAATACAAAATTTGTGAGTATTTCATATATAAATACGCTTACTCAAAGCCTGGATGGCAATTTTCTACAATATATTTTATAATTTTGTATGTGACAATCAAGTTTCATTGGGTGAAATTTTCCTGTGTGGCATCCTATCCACATTCAAAAAGGGTCAGATTGTGGAACATCTCAGTTTTGGGGTTACTGATGCTCAGCCAGGGTTGTATTTTTCTGGCAGCCTGCACTAAATTTAGTGCGTTTTTACATAACAGCAAGATTCTAAACTGCCATTTTTCTTGTTAAAGCCTCACCTTCCCAAATCAGCTGATTGTGATTCTGAGTGGTCAGAATGCTGTCTATCTGCCACCCTCTGCTTTCCAAGTCTTTGGAGTGTGTGCTTCTGTGCCACAGGGGCTGATACCGAGAGCGTACTCCTCCACCCCCCCCTCCCCCCGCCATTATCCAACTTGGCCCTGGCTGCAGGGAGGGGATATTTCTTTATGCGGAGTCTCCTCATCCTCACCATCCTCTTCCCCAGCCCTCTTACCTCTAAAAGAGGTTTCTTACTCTGTCCGTACCTAGCAACAGTGGGAGGAGGGAATCAACCATACTCTGACTATTTTTGACTGGGGCTGAAGCTCAAGAAATAAGAGTGCTTGCAAGGCCCTGAGTTCAGTCCTTAGTACCACCAATTTTAAATATGTATTTATTTTGTGGTATTGGCATTTGTACCCAGGGTCTGCTCACTGTCCCTGGGCTGTTTTGCTCAAGGCTGGTGCTCTTATCACTTGAGCCACAGCTCCACTTCTGGTTTTTTGGTGGCTAATTGGAGATAAAAATCCTTCCAAACGGGGCTGGGAAGGTGGCTCAGTGGTAGAGGGCTTGCCTTGCATGCCTGAGGCCCTGGGTTCGATTCCTCAGCACCACATAAGCAAAAAGAAGAAA
>NW_012283409.1:0-3809 GCF_000151885.1 Dipodomys ordii
CTTAGGTGCATGATAGGGTGTGACCTTGACAGTGATTGGTTCCTTTTCCTCCCCTGCCATGCCACCAGCTCTTTTTTGCTTTAAAAAGGGCTTGCTCTGTGTGACTTGACTCCCTGCTAAGTCTGATTATCTGCCAGGCTGAGGGAGGCTGGGGGAGGCTGGGGAACGGGAAAGTAGCTGCACTTACCTTTCCTCGGACCCCGTCCATCTTTCATGGGATGGATGAAGACCCGACATCTGGTGCCCAACGTGGGGCTCGAAAGGAAAATATACCGGCTGAGGCTAAGCGGTCTCTCAGGGTAAGTGAAACCCTTCGTATGGGTAATGCTATCTCACAGAAGGAGGAGGAGGAGGCAACATTAGGCCTAGAAGGAGTAAAGGAGGACTTGGGAAGTGAGAAGGAAAAGGAATGGGTCAAATTCGACCGAGAACGCACTGAAACATTCACAGTCGAAGTCAAAATGAGGGTGAAAGTTACTCCCTCTGACTCGGGTGCCCCTGACCGTCGTAGGCCCCATCCCTATTTTCCCACTTCGGGGGGAGGTACGGCACCCTATGTGACCTGCGAGAGGGATCTGCAAGACCCTGACCCCTAACAACCTTCCATGGAAAGGCCAAGGGCTGGGGAAGTAACCTACTTGGAGGCCTACCTAGAAAGGAAGGGCCACCTGGGAGCCTGGCCCCTAGGCCACAGGATTGGCTTCCCCAAGCATATCTGGTCAATCTGGCACCAGGAGCTAACAGGCCCTAGGAATGGTATCCATGGGAAGCCAAGGATCTTAAAGAGCTCCGCAAGGTGTTGGTGGAGGATGGCCTGAACTCTCCTTGGGCCCAGATCCTATTACAGGACATTGCTTATCACCCGTGTGTCCCTAAGGACTGGCTGGATGTGGCCAAAGCCGTCCTCACCAGTTCTCAGTTTATTAAATGGTGTGCTTTCTTTAAGGAGGAATGCAGAGTGTGGGTGGAGAATAACCACCCGCAGGCTCAACCCACGATACCTATTGCTTATGCCATGTTAACAGGGATGGGGGAAGCATACTCCACTGGTGTCCAACAGGCCACAATACCTGGCCCGTACCATGACCAGGTGAGGCAGGCAGGACTTTCCATGTGGTACAAACTGGATAATGGGCCTACTGAGTCCTTCATAGCAGGAGTGAGACAAAGACCTGGTGAGCCTCAACAGAGTATTAACTGCAAGCTGCCAGCAGGGAACCTCCGAGATCAGTTTATAAAGCTGCTGGTCTGGGAAGGGATAAATGCAGACCACCGCATGGCCTGCACGGGATTGAGAGAGAGTTCCCTGAGCAGATGGGTGGTGGCCTCGCAGGATGTGGGAATGCAACAGCACCAGTCCCAATCATTATCTTTAGCTTTACAGGCTCAGACATCTGCAATGACTGAGGCTATTACCCAGGTGCTGGGTTTGATTTAGATTGATTTAGAGTTTGATTTAGATGGGAAGCCCTATTTGGGTGGAGCAGTGGCCATTGATCAAACCTAAACTTGTAGCCCTCCACCTTTTGGTGAAGGAACGGATACGTTGTGCACACACGTCCTTCTAGGTCCTTCTATGAGTCCTTGGAACACACCTGTATTTGTTATTCAAAAAGCCTCCGGGGCTTGGCATATGCTCCAAGATCTACATAAGGTAAATGAAAGGATGGAGTTAGTAGGAATGCCCCTAAGAGGCATGCCCTGGACTCTCGCTATACCTTCAGAATATACCTTGGTTGTAATTGATATTAAAGATTGTTTTTTTTTCTATCTCCCTGCATCCAGATGACTGCAAGAAGTTTGCTTTCTCCATCCCTTCTCTTAATTTTTCCCAGCCTGATCAGAGGTTTGAATGGATGATGCTGCCACAGGGAATGGCCAATAGCCCGGCCTTTTGCCAACAATACTTGGCCACACTTTTAGGGCCTGTGCTGGGTCCAGATATCTCCCTTGCCTATGCCTACATGGATGATATAATTCTGGGGCACCAAGACCCGAGCTGCCTGGAGGGCCTTCTGGCTCAGGTTCTCGCCATATTAAAAAAGGGGGCTTTACCATAGCCCTCAATAAAATTCAAAAGTTACCTCCTTTTAAGATGCTGGGGTCCCCCCTTACCCTGACTCAGGCCAGCCCCCTTAATCCTTTGCTGGACATTCCAGCCTCTCTAACCTTAACCCAACTTCAGAGTCTTTTAGGGGAAATCAATTGGCTGTTGCCATGGGTTCCTGTCCCTAAAGATAGTCTTGTACCCTTATTTGCCTTACTAAAAGACAGGATGCCCCAAGATGTTATTACAATTACAGACAGCCATCGGGCAATATTTTTGCAGTTCCAAAAAGCCCTGGATGAAGTTTCTCTAAAGAGGTATTCTATTTTTGAGCCCATTTCCCTTTGGTTGTTTGCAGGTTTTACATTGATTTTTGCAGTTTTAACTCAAAAGGGGGAGCCATTAGAGTGGGTTCACACTCCCCTGGGGGGCACGCCTCGGGTGTACTCTCAGGCCGACCAACTTGCAGATGCTATTGTGAAGGGAAGGACCCAAGCCCAAAGGCATTATGGCCTCAACCCTCACTCTATTGTTTTTCCTTTTCAGATGGCAGACGTTGAGTGGTTCACTCCAGCCAATACTCGTCTTGCTCTCTCCTTGGAGACGTTTCTAGGCCAAACTGGCTGCCATTACGGGCCATCCAAATGGACTGTTATGTTATGGCGACTTCCTTTCAAAATGCCTTCTCTATTTTCTCCTACACCTATTCCTGGCGCCCTCCATGTTTTTACAGACGGAGGTAAAGCAGGCTCTGCATATGCAGCCTTTGAAGAGCAACAAAAGACCCTGAGCCAACAAAGATTTCAACATTGTCAAGAGTCAGCACAATATAAAGAAATGCTGGCCGTAATTATGGCCCTTCAGGACATTCAAAAACCCTTTAATTTATATTCTGATAGCCTATATATGATTAACTTGCTCCCTCATATTCCCCAGCACATATTTAGCTGGATGAAAACCCTATTCCCCCCCTTATGGATATCCTTAAGGGCCTATTAGAAGGGCGGGGAGCCCCTAATCAAATTCAACATTTGAGAGGGCATTCAAATCTTCCTGGGTTTTTATCTCTAGGCAATAATTGGGCAGACCAGTTAGCTACTGGCCCATAAGCATTAATGTTACAGGAGGCTACCTGTTTGCATGACTTAACCCACATTAATTGGAGAGATCTTCAGCATAGATTTCCTCAGATTCCTGTAAAGGACCTCAAAAGGATAGTACATACCTATAAAACATACCAGCCCTTCTTAAAAGTACCCCTGTTACAACCACCAGAGGTAAATCCCAGAGGCCTTAAACCTAACGTCCTCTGGCAAACGTATGTTACTCATTTCCTAGCCTTTGGTAAGTTTAACTGTGCTAGGTGGGGATGTAAGGTAACTGGGACGGGCTCTTGGATCATGCACAAGGGCCCTCCCTATCCTTGTCTGGTGAATCTCAACCCCCAGACTTGCCTCGAACCCCCTGCGTGGCCAATGCTATCTTACCAATGTAATCCTGTTAAAATAACCTTTACAGCGGAGGGAAAAGAATAACTAAGTGGGAGGTGGGTCTGCCATTAAAACAAAAAAGGGGGAATCTGTGGAGCACATGGACAGCAAAGATGGCGCTGAGAGAGAGTTGAGTGGGCAGAGCCTGATTTGCTTTACGTTTGGTGTGTAACCAGCCCTTGGAAGCTTAGGTGCATGATAGGGTGTGACCTTGACAGTGATTGGTTCCTTTTCCTCCCCTGCCATGCCACCAGCTCTTTTTTGCTTTAAAA
>NW_012283410.1:0-1134 GCF_000151885.1 Dipodomys ordii
TTTTCTGCTTATGTGGTGCTGAGGAATCGAACCCAGGGCCTCATGCATGCAAGGCAAGCACTCTACCACTGAGCCACCTTCCCAGCCCCGAGAAGAGATGCATGTAAGGAACCAGAAAGACCTAGGTTCGAATCTACGCTTCGGCACTTATTGAGTACCCGTGGCACATCCCTTGACTTAAGAACTTCTGATTTTCTTTTTTCATCCATCAAAGGAACAGCAATAGGATTCATTGGGTCACTGTAAGGATCAAAAGAGACAGTGTAAGCCGGATGCCAGTGGCTCACACCTGTAATCCTAGCTGCTGAGGAGGCTGAGATCTGAAGACCATGGTTCAAAGCCAGTCTGGGCAGGAAAGTCTGTGAGATTCTTAATGGGCAATGAATCACTAGAAAAGTGGAAGTGCCCAGGCCCAGAGTTCAAGCCCTATGACTGACAAGAGAGAGAGAGGAGAAAAAGAGAGAGACAGACAGACAGAGACAGAGACAGAGACAGAAAGACAGAGAGACAGAAGACAGAGAATAAACAAAGTTTGTAACATGACTACTGCTCATAGAAAATGCTTGTGAATAGCCACCACCACCATTACCACCACCATTCCCACCACTACTGCCAGCATCACCATTCCTAGCTCTGTAATTATAGCAAGAATGTCCTGGCTTGGATCCATTTTTCTCTTTTCCATAAAAAGGAAAATTATGCCTACTTCATAGGGTCGAGATGAGGTTGATGAAGGTGGGGGACAGTGCTTAGCATGTGATAAATCCTCAGCTCTTCTTTCCTTCCCAACTTAGGAGCCATCAACCTACCTTTAAAACATTGTCAAGGCCAGGCATTGGTGACTCACGCCTGTCATTCTAGCTACGCAGAAAATTGAGATTTGAGGTTTGTGGTTCAAAGCCAGCCTGGGCAGGAAAGTCTGGGAGATTCTTATCTCCATTTAACCACCAAAAACTGGAAGTGGGGCTGGGAAGGTGGCTCAGTGGTAGAGTGCTTGCCTTGCATGCCTGAAGCCCTGGGTTTGATTCCTCAGCACCACATAAGCAAAAAGAAAAAAGCCACAAGTGGCGCTGTGGCTCAAGTGGTAGAGTGCTAGCCTTGAGCTGAAGAGCTGAGGGACAGTGCCCAGGCCCA
>NW_012283411.1:0-4078 GCF_000151885.1 Dipodomys ordii
GAAGAAGAAGAAGAAGAAGAAGAAGAAGAAGAAGAAGAAGAAGAAGAAGAAGAAGAAGAAGAAGAAGAAGAAGAAGAAGAAGAAGAAGAAGAAGAAGTCTGCAGTATGTTCTGGCTAATAAAAAGGAAATGATAAAACTGGAGCTATATTTTAGAAATATTAATCTAGTTAATAAATATTTGGGAATGTGGATAGATGAGGAGAAATTGATAAGGAAGCTATTGTGGCATTTGGAAGAATAGAGTCCTGTACTAGAAGTAGGGATAGAAATAAAGTGATGAATAAAAGTATACTGAGGATATAATTTATAATTTATAATATTCAGTGTGAACTGATGAAGAACAAAGAAAACAAAAGAAAGGAATGTTCTTTTTTTTTGTCTATCGTGAGGCTTGAACTATGGGCCTGAGCACTGTCCCTGAGCTCTTCAGCTCAAGGTGAGTGCTCTACCACTTGAGCCACAGCACCACTTCTGATTTTCTGCTACTTAATTGGAGATAAGAGTGTCACTGACTTTCCTGCCCCTGCTGGCTTTGAACTGCGGTCCTCAGATCTCAGTCTCCTGAGTAGGTAGGATTACAGGCATGAGCCACTGGCAAAAAAGGAAATATCTGTAATATGCATATCATGAATAACTAAGAATAGGCAATGCCAGAAAATGGGTATATTCAAGAGGGAGGGTGGGGCCAATGGAAGAAGTGAAGATGAATGAAGGGAGAAAAAAGAGACAATGTAGTCAAGAATTCATTGTATATATGACAAAGCTAAGAGAAGAGGTGGTGGGTTAAGAGGATGAGAATGTTGAAGTGGTGATGATGATCAAGATGCATTGTATGCATATACTGCTTTGTAATATGACACCTTCACTGTACAACTACTTAAAGTTAATTAAAACATTAATTAAAAATGTACAAAGTAGAAAAAAGAAATTAACAAGTAAATATTTCATTTTTTCCTGGTGATTACATAATATTACATTTATAAAATCTTGTACTAGTTCCAGATTCAACATGTGAATTTAAAACTATTATGATGTGGTTTCTACTTCTGCCTGCAGTGGAATAACAGATGCAAAACATAGTTTTCTGATTAAAATAACTAAGAAACAAACAAAATATTAAACAACAAATCAAAATCAATAATTAATAAAACCTGAAAATATGCAGTGAAGCCTGTGAATCCCTGAGAGTGGGAGGCAAATAAAAAGGACTGCATAATTGTCAAATGTAAGGCTTTGAGAGAGTTTCTAATTCATAGCACACAAAGGAGAATGTGGGCAGAACTGGTTAGCCTCCCAGCTAAGAATATGGATTGAGAGTTAGCTATACTAACTCTCAATGTCACAGTGAGTGAAATAGACTTCTGAAGAGGAGTGAGGTGAAAAGGGAAAAATTACAAATATGCAAATAGTTCTTGTCAAACATTCAAGTGAATACTCATTACCACTTTTCTGTGAAGAAACTCCTGACAGCCAGAGGGAAAAATATACAGAACATTATTGTAGTTAACACTTATCTAGGTGGCTCCTACCAGCAACAATAAAAAAAACAATAATTCATGTGGTGCTAAATCAAGTATAAGGAAAGATTTTGCCTTATGATTAAAGAATTAACCCTAGACAAAGCTGTTTCACCTATGAAAGCTTAAAAGCTAGACCTAAAATGGTCTAAAAATTCCAAATAGGAGAAAAAATTAAAACCAACTCAGTAATACTACATATGATAAAAATTAATAAGGGTAGAAGATTAAATGGAAGTAGAGAAAATTACTTATTATAACTGCATATCGTAAGATGTAACAAGAAAATTAAACATATTAACTAGAGATATAGAAGATAAACAACCAAATTAAACATTAAAAAATAACTATGATATCTTAAATGAAAAATGTATTGATTTGATTAAAAGAGATTAGAAAATATCAGGCACTAGTGGTTCACGCCTGTAATCCTACCTACTCAGGAGGCTGAGAACTGAGGATTGTGGTTCAAAGCCAACTCAGCAAGAAAGTTCATGAGACTCATCTCGAAATTATCCATCAAAAACTGAAAGTGGAGCTGTGGCTTAATGTGGTAGAGCACTAGACTTGAGTGAAAAAGCTGAGGGACAGTGACCAGACACTGAGTTCATGACCAACTAATAACAGGAAAAAAAAACTAAAGGAAATATTGGAAACTTTGACTACATAGCAATAAAATGAATCCAAAATGAAATACATAAGGAAAACCAAGCCTCTCAAGAATCTTAAAAGAATAGAGAGAATATGAAAGAATAAATATTTTAATAATGTATAAAAATTTCCCTCTATATTTCATGAAAGAGAAAAAGCCAATTTCTACAAAGTTAAACACAAGAAACATAAAGAAAATGATATCAAAGCCTACTGTAATCAAATTTGTTTTTAAAAGCAGTTCATCCAGAAGATGGGATGCAGAAGAAATCAAAACTTAATAAAAAAAACTTGTGAGGGCTGGGAAGGTGGTTCAGTGGTAAAGCACTTGCCTTGCATGCATAAGGCCCTGGGTTCGATTCCTCAGCACCACATAAGCAAAAAGAAAAAAAAAGCCAGACATGGTGCTATGGCTCAAGGGGTAGAGCGCTAGCTGAGGGACAGTGCCCAGGCCCAGAGTTCAGGCCCAAGACCGGACACCCCCCAAAAAAAACAAAAATAAACTTGTGAAAAACAAAAATGAGAAACAATATATCAGGATTTACATGATATACCAAAAACATCAAAATGGAAAAGATATGATTTTGGCCTATAGCCAAAAAGAAAGTTCATAAATAATTGAATAAACCTTCTTGTGTAAAAAAAGAATAACCTAAGTCCCAAATTAACAAAAAGAAAGAAATAACAATGATCAGAGCAAAAGTAAATGAACTCAAATCCATAGATATTAGAATAAAAAACCAACTAAAATAGGAATTTGTTTTTACAAAAATAAATAGAAATGACATAACACAAAAGAAGACCTCAGGACCAATGGAATAGAATTGAAAACCCAGAAATGAACCCACAGACCTATAGCCACCTAGTCTTTGATAAGGGAGCTAAAAAAAATAGAATGAAAGAAAGACAGCCTCTTCAGTAAATGGTGCTGGCAAAATTGGTTAAGCACTTGTAGAAAACTAAAACTAGATCCTTATATATCACTCTACACCAGAATCAACTCCAAATGGATCAAAGACCTCGAAGTCAAAGCAGACACTCTGAAAACATTACAGGACAGAATAGGAGATACCCTAGGTCTCCTTGGCCCAGGCCGAAATTTTCTTAATAGAGACCAAGAAACATAACAAATCAAAGAAAGGTTGGACAAATGGGATTGCATGAAATTGTAGAGCTTCTGCATGGCAAAAGACATAGCTAGAAAGATCAATAGAAAGCCCATGGGCTGGGAGAAGATCTTCACTAACCACACAACAGAAAAGGGTCTCATATCTTTAGATATATACCTGGAACTGAAAAAATTAAATCCTTCAACAACAAATCCTCAAAGAAATAACTGCCCAATAATTAAGTGGGCTAAAGACTTAAAGAGAAACTTCTCTGAAGAGGAAAGAAGGATGGCCAAAAGACATATGAAGAAATGCTCAACCTCCCTAGCCATAAAAGAAATGCAAATCAAAACAACATTGTGATACCACCTCACCCTAGCTAGAATGACTATAATCAAGAACTCTGGTAACAACAGATGCTGGAGGGGATGTGGACAGAAGCAACCCTACTGCATTGTTGGAGGGAGTGTAAACTTGTTCAACCACTTTGGAAAGGAGTATGGAGGTTCTTCAAAAGACTCCATATAGAGCTCCTCTATGACCCAGGAATCCCACTTTTGGGCATTTACCCGAATGATAATAAACAAGATCATACTAAAGCTACCAGCACAACGATGTTTATTGCAGCATTATTTACCATAGCTAAGTTATGGAACCAACCCAGATGCCCCTCAGTAGATGAATGGATCAAGAAAATGTAGTATATATACACAATGGAATTCTATGCCTCCATCAGAAAGAATGACATTGCCCCATTTGTTAGGAAATGGAAAGACTTGGAAAAAATTATATTAAGTGAA
>NW_012283412.1:0-1637 GCF_000151885.1 Dipodomys ordii
AGCCTTGAGCTGAAGGACAGTGCCCAGACCCAGAGTTCCAGCCCCACGACCAACAAAAAAAAAAAAAAAAGAAAGAAAGAAAGAAAAGAAAAGAAAAAGAAGAAAAAAAAAAGAAACACTGGTGCTCTTAACCTCACAGCCTAAGGATTCAACTGCACTGAGCAAGAAAGAGCAACGTGACACAAACTAATGCCAAATGCACCAATGTGCCCTGTCACACAATTCATGCTTAGACTTCTGTGTGATGTCCCAGTGGATAAAATCCTCTTTTATTGTCAATATTAGGGTTTGAACTCAGGGTTTTATGCCTGCTAGGCAGATACCACCAACTGAACGACATCTCCAGCCCTTTATGTTTTCATTACATTTGGTGGTATCAGGGTATGAACTCAAGGCTTCCTGCTTACTCAGCTTGCTTGCGTGGTGCTCTGCCACTTGAGCCATGCCTCTGAGTTTTTGCGTCAGTCGAGGAATGCTGTCGTTGGGCTCTGTTACTCAAGGCCAGCATTCTACCACTTTGAGCCCAGCTCCGCTTCTGGTTTTCTGGTAGTTAATTTGGAGATAAGAGGTCCCGGGGCTTTTCCACCCAGGCTGTCTTTGAACTGTGATCCTCAGATTTCAGCCTCCTGAGTAGCTAGGATTGCAGATGGAGCCACCGGCGCCTGGCGAGCCCAAGTGTTTGCTAGTTTGGAATCTATTGGGCTTTCCTGCCTGGGGCTCACTTCTCAGCCCCAGAAGCTGGGATCACATGAGCCAGCCTCGGGGTCCAGCTTGTTTCTGTCTTTTTTGGTCCTCCTCGCTGTGCTTCCCATGCAGCTCAGTTGCTAAGACTGCCACTACATCTAATTTTTTTTTTTTTTCCGTCATGGGGCATGAACTCTGGGCCTGGGCACTGCCCCTGAGCTTTTCAGCTCAAAGCAAGCACTCTACCACTTGAGCTACAGCGCCACTTCTGGTTTTCTGGTGGTTTATTGGAGATAAGAGTTCCATAGACTTTCCTGCCCGGACTGGCTTTGAACAGTGATCCTCAGATCTCAGCTTCCTGAGTAGCTAGGATTATAGGCCTGGGCCATTGGCACCCGGCTGATCACTGTCTTTTTTTTTTGCAGGTCGTGGGGTCTGAACTGAGACTGGGCACTGTCCCTCAGCTCTTTAGCTTAAAGCTAGCACTCTACCATTTGAGCCACAGCACCACTTCGGCTTTTTCTTCTTATGTGGTGCTAAGGAATCGAACCCAGGGCCTCATGCATGCAAGGCAAGCACTCTACCACTGAGCCACCTTCCCAGCCCCTCATCATTATCTCAATGGAACTAAACAAAGCCTTCACGATGCCTTCACCCCAGGGGAGGCCTAAAAAAAAGATAGCATCTCAACTTCACTTACACTTTCTTTTTATGCAATGCTGGGATTTTGAACTTGAGGCCTTGTTGCTAAGTAGGCATTCTACTACTTGAGTCATGCCCCTAGCTCTTCACTTACAACACTTCAAACACCAGCCCGCGTCTCACGCAGGTGGCCTGGGATAAGCTGCAGAAACCCAGCGGTAGATACAGGGAACAAAGGGCAGGCTGGGGTGAGCTAGGAGGCAGAGCACTTGCCTAGCAAACCAAAAGGCAGTAGGTTCAATTCCCAGCCC
>NW_012283413.1:0-4793 GCF_000151885.1 Dipodomys ordii
CACACACACACACACACACACACACACACACACACACAGTGGCTGCCCAGTGCCTATTAATTGTTATCTAGATGTTTCAACATGTGTTCTAGGTCCTCTAATTTTTCAAATGCATTCTACCTGTCTCTGCTTCCTGTGAGGTTGCTCCTTCCCCAAGGGTACTGCACACACACACACATATCTTCAAGTCCTTTATCTACAGTTTTTCCAGCAACACTATGAGAACAAACTCAGGGGCATTCCAAGCGCCCATCATGTCTGCCAGGTATTCTCTTCTGAGGTATTCAAATTTCACTTATGTATACAAAGTTAAAGATTATTTCCAGCCAGGGCACCAGTGGCTCATGCCTGTAATCCTAGCTTCTCAGGATGCTGAGATCTGAGGACCATGGTTCAAAGCCAGCCAGGGCAGAAAAGTCTGTGATACTCTTATCTCCAAAAACACCACTCAGAAAACCAGACATGGCTCAGTGGCTCAAGTGGTAGAGCACTAGCCTTGAGTTCAAGAGCTGAGGGACAGCACCCAGGCCCAAAGTTCAAGCCCCATGACCCACAAATATATATCAAGTACTGGTACAAGTGTGATGTGCCCTGGAAACTAACTAATCCATCCTCCTGTCGATCAGCACCCACAGGAAGCACTAATGAAGTTTCACAATCCTTTGAATAATAATACTTTGAATGTCTAAATTTACTCACTACTATGCAACAAAGAACTCTCTATCACTACACCACCCACCTATGCTATTAAATAGAGTAATACCAAAAATAAACTCATTCAAACACATGATATGTAAATGTGTGGGATCCTTTCCACCCCCTAGGATTTTATTAATGTCATGATCTTGTGATGATTACAAATTCTGCACTGCATTCAAAACAGAGCTTTGATCCACTTGTGACTAAAAAAAATCCTGCACCTTGCTGATTATTCAGAATAATGACAGAAATCACATGTGAGCTTAGGTAAAATTTCAACATAAAGGAAGGTTTTTACATAACTGTTCCCAGCCAATGTCTGATCCCTCTATTATGTGCTCTTGCAGAGGCTGCACACTTCTCAGTTTTTTTCAGGTTTTACTATGCAATTTATGACAGTTTATTAATATCCATTCTTCGCACAGAGCTGTAGGTTCAATGAAGATGAGCGACATGTACAATTTGCTGAAAGCTGTAGATTTATCAGCCCAATGCCTGACTGTGAGCTTGTACCCACTGGGTACCAGCAGAGTTGTTGAATGAGGGAACAGCACACATACACTGAAAGTCAGTTCACTGATAAATTATATAAATGAATCCTGAGCATTAGCCTAAGAAAGTAAAAAGACAGGCAACCTGAGACTAAAAAGGCAACAGTCATATCAATGATTCATTTGGAAGTTGCTGTGGTTTTCATGGGACCCACAGGGTTCACATGGCCCATCACTTTGGGAAATGGAACCCTTGAAAGGTCATAAGGACTCTACCCTTAAGGGCAGACTAAGTCATGATTTGTTATTCTGAGTCGGTTTGTTATAAAAGTGTGTGCAGCCCCCTCTTGCTATCTATCACACCCTCCTGTACTGCTGCTTTGATTAGAAGATTGGCATAGTATTAAGACTTTGCCAGATAGGGTCCTTCCACCTTGGCCTTTCTCGATCTGTAAGAGAGGAATCTCTTTCCTTCATAAATTAACTCGCCTCTAGTTTTATAGCAGTACAAAAAAGGGTAAGAAAACCTATGAGCCTATTTTATTGTCATATCAAAAATATACTTAGCCATACCTGGTGCCAGTAGCTCCTGCGGGTAATCCTCTATACTCAGAAGCACAGTATCTGAGGATTGTGGCTCAAAGTCAGCCCAAGCAGGAAAGCCTTGTGAGACTCTTATCTCCAATTAACCACCAAAAAGCTGGAAGTACAGGTATGGCTCAAGTGGGAAAGTGCTAGCCTTGGGCCAAAAAGCTCAGGTTCAGTGCCTAGGTATCAAGCCCAAGAATATCAAACAGACACATACACACACACACACACACACACACACACACACACACACACACACACACACATATCCAGGAATAGTGACCCATTCTTGTAATGTTAGCTTTATAAAAGACAGAGATCAGGAAGAATGGAGCTCAAAAACACCTGGGAAAAATTACTGAGACCCTAATTTCAAAGAATAAACTGGGTATGATAGTGAGCATGTAGAATTCTAGCTCTGTAGAAAGTGTCTAGGCATATCACAGTCTGATGACAGCCCAGGCAAAAGTGTGACTTTATTAAAAAACAGGAAAAAAACAAAGAAAATAGGACTGGATATATGGCTCATGTAAAAGCACATCTGCCTAGTATGAAGCCCTGAGTTCAACCCTCACCCCCAAAAAATAAATATAAAGAAATAGTGACAGAGAGAGAGAATGAAGAGAGAATGAGAAAGCAGGAAGGCAGGAAAGAGAAAAGGAAGAAAGAAGGAAACAAAGAAAGGAAGGAAGGGAGGAAGGAAGGAAAGAGAAAGAGAAAGAGAGAAGGGAAAGAAAAGAGAGGGAGGGAGGGAAGAAAGGGAGGAAGGAAGGAGACATCTCATGTGTTTTTGGTAATACAGAAGTCATGTAAAATTAACCTATAAAAGTATTTCCAATATTTCTAAGCCATGTTATTTTATATACTGATTACTCTTTCTAAAGATAGTGCACTTACTTTATGCTTGTAAAAATATACATTATTACAAACATAGATGGGTTGGCACATGCTTTACATATGTGATGTCCTGGATGTGATCTTTGACATAAATAAATAACATAGACATCAACATCAATACATTTTGTACATTATGTTGAATTCACATATTTGAGTCTCTGTGTGATTTGACTCTCCACTGATGTCCTAAGATATGAAATATCCTTTATTAAAATTATTGACAAAAGATTGCATACAGTAGTATAAAACAATAATCCCCTTACAGGCTAGGAAGCAAGAAGAGAATCCATGATTCCAGTATGCCCTTGTGATGATCTTACTTCCCCTCACTAGGTCCCACCTTTGAATAGCATTTCAAGATTGGATGCAACTCATTCACTCATGGGCCCTTGAGGATGACTTATCCAACCACATTAATGGGAAAGAAAAGAGGAATCTTCTATACTGCCGAAAACTGGCTCTCACGGTTCAATAGCCCACCTGGCACATTTCTACCTCAAATTGCAATAAATATAAATATATATATATATATATACATGCTTATATATACATATCTATAACATTATTGACAATTTAATGATGCAATTCTCAATACTTTTAAAAGCACAAATATTTTATACTGTTTGTGGTATTCCCATATGCTAAAACTTGTGACTTCTATAGTAATAATTGTATGTTTCATTACTTATCATTCAAGATGACAAGTAGCTTGCCTTTTGGCAACTAAATTATTTCCTACTAATTCAGTCCTCACAGGGCAAATCTTTGACAAAATTTGAGCCAAAAGTTCTAAGCACAAATACCTTCCTAGAAAAGCAACATTAGAAAGACACAGAAACCTAAAAATCAATTGAATTTTAAGATACAAAATTCTTTCCTATTGCTCAGTTCAAGCTAAGGAATAGTCTGTTATGGGTTTTTTTTTTACCATTTTATATGGAATACATATAAAATACAACTTAAAGTGTAATTAGCTGGTCCTAGAGTTTATTTGCAATTGATTGGAGCCCCCCAGACTTCTCCATCATGTCCTTGATATTCATGAATATAATTTATAACAAAGTCATGAGACACCTCACAATGTCTTCTGATGCCAGCAAAGGATTCCTGCAGCAGGTGTGAACTGGTGAGGTACTTGAGGCCAGACTTAAGCACTTCAGTTGGAATGGCAATTTTGCCAGCTACTGTTGAGTTTATGTTATCCCTCAGTCCAAATCAATGAGAGCCATCCTACTGCTTCTTAGAAGGAAACATTTCTACCTTTGATTGTTTTTCCTGTACTCAACTGATACAAAAAAAAATCAGACATGGGTCTGTTTCTGTGTTCAGCGTAAACATAACCCATCAGTAGACATAGCTCTGTTGTCTGAAGAAAGTACGTCTTTTCTTAATGCTGTTACTCAGCAGTAAAAACAATCTGCAAATCTTGCTACTTGAAGGCTTTACATCACAGCCAAGTTGCTTAAACTTTCTGGAAATCAGTACATCCAATTGTAGAATGAAAAGAATTATAATTAACTCAAGAGAGATTAGATCGTAATTGGTATGATATCCCCCCCCCAAATTTTTCCAGCATATTATCAACTATGCATTAGATGTTAGATATTACCCAAATAGTCTTCAAAATAGTATTTAAAAGATTATGAGTCTATATTTATTTGTGTGCACATTTAATTAAATCACTTAGGTTTTTAATCACTTCAAAGTCATAGTTTTCCATTTATCTCTATCAGTAGTGATTTGATTCGCTTTTTTCCCGGTAATCTAGACCACTTCTTTCTACTTATTTTCCTTCCAATTAACTTCAATTTCAACATTGAACATCTCATTAATATCACTATAATTAGATAGAACTGTAATAACAAGGAAAAAACACATTCCGTCAAGTTTGCCACTAGAAATTAACTAGATGATGTAAAGACTCTCCATACTGGATATATATATATATATATATATATATATATATATATATAAAATATTCTTTGTTTTGTTTTGTTTTTTTTGGGGTCCGGGCATGAGGCCTGAACTCTGGGCCTGGGTGCTGTCCCTCAGCTCTTCAGCTCAAGGCTAGCACTCTACCACTTGAGCCACAGCGCCACTTCCGGCTTTTTTCTTTTT
>NW_012283414.1:0-4289 GCF_000151885.1 Dipodomys ordii
GAGATAGGAGTCTCACGGTCTCTCCTGCCCGGGCTGGCTTTGAACTGCGATCCTCAGATCTCAGCCTCCTGAGTAGCTAGGATTACAGGCGTGAGTCACCAGCGCCCGGCACATCTATATTCTTAAGAGGGTGGCAGTGTCACGTTCCCATTTTAGAGCAGGAATGTTGAGACTCCCAAGAACCCCAGCCAGCGAGGGAAAGATCTCAGGTCCTTCCCATTCAGCTCCTTTTCAGTTATTCTCTTCATCTTTTCTTACTTTCTCTCCTGCCTTCTCGAATCACTTTGGCCACTCCAGGGGTAGCATATGTGAGACTGGGCTTTTGTGCATGTTTGTGTTCTTATATACAGCTTCAGCAGTGGCCGTCCCAGTCAAGGTTACTTGCTGCCTGCCAGGTGTAAGCTCCAGCCCTCTCTGTTGCTTTTGAGTCTTGTCAAGCAGCCCACAGGAGGAGGTGTGGTCAGCTTGAATCTGGTGGGAAACCTGGCTTTTGCTGTTCTTCCTCAGTCTTCCCATGCCATCTCCCTCCAAGCCTATCAGTCTGCTGTTCTCAGCCTGCCTTCTGCCCGCGGCAGACCTGCCACCCCCCCCCCCCACTTTTCCCTGTCCCTGGGTGAGGAGGAGGAGAAGGCTGTATGGCGCCAAGTGTTCAGGGAAAATGTGTCATTTTGGTAAGTTTCTTGCTGCCAGAACTCAGGGCCTCATCACTTTCATGTTGCTCCCCGCAGTTGCCGCCACATCTTCTACATCTTCCTTCAGCTCTACTGTAGGTAGTTCTGGGCTTGTCTGGCTCATGTCACAGGAAGCACTGGACTGCCCTGAGGTGCAGGGACGGTTTGTCCTGGAGTCCTACTGTCTTCCTTGTGAGGACACTGGGGACTGTGGTCCAGGCTCTGTGTGTGCAGACCTGCAGTCTCATACTCGTGGAAGAGCAGTGTGTGAAAGAGAGCTTTCCTCTTTAAACAAGTCCCAGGCTTTAATTACCTTTAGGTTGGAATTCTGGAGCCCCCTTTCTCAAGACCGCCCACCCGCTTTCTTCTGGCTTTCAGACAAGAATTTGAAGAATGTGATCCTCTGTTGAGGACCCGAGCAGAGATCAGGGATGGGGGCCTGAACTCAAAGGCTCTTCCTGGCTTTACCCTGTCAGCTTTATTGTGCCTGAGAACCTGGGACATTCCGGATTGGTTGTGGTTGGCTGAGAGTCACAGGCTCATTAAATTCCTGACTGCTCTCTGTGATTCTTCCTGAGACTGCTGGGAGGGGCAGCTGTTAGGGAGATGACCTTCCTTCCCTCCCTACACACTTTGTCTTGGAAGAGTAGAAGTATGTGTGTTTGGGGGTGGGTGGGGAGGTGGTGAGAATCAACCCGGAAGACAGTTCTACTTTGACTGTGGGGCATAGGGGCTGGTAGGGGGTGTGCACCTCTGTTCTTGTACCTTCCCGGACCACATCACAGCTGCTGTTTCCCTGGAACCTTGCTGGATGCTCTATGAGCATCTGCTGCCTTATTCATCCTCAGGCAGGGAGCAGGATGGTTATATGTAAGTCCCACAGCCCTGGATGAGATCGCAGAGTGCAGACACTGGCACCAAGTTGTGCACACATTCTGGATTTTAGTTTCCTCTGCTTCACCTACCTGGCTGCTTTGTTTAAGGGTCATCACTCTGAAAAGTACCAAGAACTAAGCATGAGTGGTTCTTAATGGCCACATTGCTTCCTAACGTTCATTTTACAGCTTAGAGAAAGGGAGGTTCAGAATGATTATATAACTCACCCAGAGTCCCTTATCCAATGAGAATCTAACACTCATCCTGGTTAGGCCACTGCTTCTTCTTTCTCTCTGGTATAGCCTTGGTCACTTTGGATCTAGACTTTGGTTCTGACTGAGGAACAACTCCTACAGGTGGTAAAATCAGCAGTAGGTAGGTTCTGGTGAAGGACATGGTGAGGTCATCCTTGCCAGCCAGGCTCCCTGCTCAAGGACATCTGGGGTTGGCCTGCTTTCAAACAACCCTCTTTAGGAACTGTAAGTTAATTTTTTTTGAAAGTTTGAAACATGCATTTGAAAAAGTTATTTATATTTTTCCAGTCCTGAGGCTTGAAAGCAGGGCCTAAGCACTGTCTCTGAGCTGCTTTTGCTCAAGGCTAGCAATCTACCACTTGAGCCACAGTGCCACTTCTGGCTCTTTCTGTATATGTAGTACTGAGGAATCGAACCCATGGCTTCATGCATGCTAGGCAAGCTATGTTCTACTAAGCCACATTCCCAGCCTGAAACATGCATTTCATCTTCACCTCATGGCCTCTATTTGATTACCTTTCCCAGGGGCAAAGGGTTTGGGATGCAGCTCATCCATCTCAGCTTCTCCACAATGTTTAGCTGTGTTCTCTGTGCCTTCTGTACACTGTGCCAGCTCAGGTGAGAACAGAACCAACAGATGGGGATGACGGGAGAGTGCAACAGAACAGTTCCCCCCACCCCCTCCCCTGGGTCATATAGAGGCTGCTACAACAGCCAGGGAAAAAAATGCTTACCTGTGTCCCATGCCTCTAAAGGCTTCTTGGTGAGACCCTCCTTGTCCCTCTGGGCTCCTCAGTCTGTGGACTGGATCTCCATTAGCCTTCTAAAGTGGTAGGCACATTCTCAAAGAGGGTCTTGTTCACTGATTTAGAGAAATGATGCCTAGACTTTCCTGACGAAGGCTGTGTGTATTAACGTGGAGTTTGGGGATGCGGACATTCCTATTGTGCCTGTTCATGGCAGAATTAGGTTCTGCCACTCCTGGGATATAAAAATATGGAGCCCCTCCTGGAGCACACCCAAGGATAGTGTCTCCCTCCTGCCTGATCTTTCTCTCTTGTTATTTTTTTGTGGTTGGTCATGGGGCTTGAATTCGGGCCTGGGTGCTGTCCCTGAGCTCTTTTGCTCAAGGCTAGGACTTTACGTCTTTGAGCCACAGTGCCACTTCTGGTTTTCTAGTGGTTAATTGGAGATAAGAGTCTCATGCACTTTCCTCCCTGGGCTGGCTTTGAACCATGATCTTCAGATCTCAGCTTCTTGAATAGCTAGGATTACAGGTATAAACCACCAGCACCTGGCTAAAATTCTGGAGGACTTTAACTTTGTGTGTGTGTGTGTGTGCGTGCGCGTGCACGCGTGTGTCCGTGCACATGTGTGCGCATGTGTGAGACACACACAGACAGAGAGAGAGAGGGACAGACAGACAGAGACACAGAGAGAAACAGAGACAGAGACTTTTCCTGCCTGGGTTGGTTTTGAACTGCAATCCTCAGATCTCAGCCTCCTGAGTTGTACAGGTGTGAACCACCAGCATTTGGCTTCATCTGATCTCTAGAATTAGCCTTCACTATCCTATCACTTCTGGATGTCTCATCAGCATGAGGCTGGGCTGGAGATTGAAGCACTGATGTTCTTATTATAGCTAAATTTAGTCTGTTGTTATTTTAGACTCTTCTTTTTGTCATGTTTTCTTCCATCTGGACTTCTTCCTGACTTATAAAGGATGTTCCAGAAGCCCCCATATCTAGACAAGTTTACCTCCCTGAGCCTCTGAGTCTCTCACTTAAGGTGCCCTGTGATACCTGCCTTGGCTTTCAAAGTCAGCAAGATCTAACAACTTGACTCCTTGGACTCCACTGCTTGACATGTAAGTGAGACACATGTGTCTAGCAGGTGTCAGGTTACTGCTGCAGGTTGGATCCACAGAGACCACCCCTTTGGCTTTGGGCTTGAGTTCTGGCTTGGCCTAACTCAAGGTATGACTTCAGGCCTGTCCCTCGACTAGTTAGGGTCTCCTGCCCAGTGAAGACAGGTTGGTGGATGTTTTTCAGATTGTTAGCTAAGACTTGGTAGGCTATGAAGTTACTTCAGTGAGTGACAACCAGCATTTTAAGAAATGAAATTACAGTTGTATAGAAAATATCAATGCCTAGCATTGTAGACATCCTTTCCTGAAGCCTTTGTTTGATATGTCCACACTGTGATAAAAAATTTAAAATTAAATTATATATATGAGACGTATGTATGTATATACATGCACACACACACTTTTTTCTGGTGCTGAGACTAAACATTAAACTTTGGATCTGTCTTGGCTTTATTTTTTTGTCAGTCATGGGGTTTGAACTCTGGGCCTGAGTGCTGTTCCTCAACTCTTCAGCTCAAGGCTAGCGCTCTACCACTTGAGCTACAATGCCACTTCCGGTTTTCTGGTGGTTTATTGGAGATAAGAGTTTCATGGACTTTCTTGCCTGGGCTGGCTTTGAAC
>NW_012283415.1:0-1606 GCF_000151885.1 Dipodomys ordii
TCAGTATAGCACAAGCATTTAATTTTAATCTGATCAACTTTACTTATGTTACTTCAGGAAGTTGTTTGTGTTAAACAACCTTCCTCATTAAAAATCTACCTTGAGAAAGTATATTACTAGAGTATGAAAAAGAAAATAAATGTACTCTACTTTAAACCTTCCTAAGGATTATCAGATTATGTTTCTTTGTCTTCTTCAAATTCATGGACTTCCTCAAATCTAAAAACAGGTGTTTTTTCTTCCCTTCCTTCTTCCTTCCTTCCATCCTCCTTCCCTCCCTCCCTCCCTCCCTCCCTTCCTCCCTCCCTCCCTTCCTTCCTTCCTTCCTTCCTTCCTTCTTTTCTTTCTTAGAAAATTAATACAAAAGGGAGAAAACCTAAAGGAGTGAACATATTTTACCCAGGGATTTTATTTTTTGTATCAAACTACAAACTATAGGCCAGAAATAAATAGATAATGACCAATCACTAATAGGAAAGCAAATGAAGTTATTGGATATTGTTTAGATTGTGATTCTTTTCTATAATAACACATAATTATTTCATTCTCTTTTGCAGTTTACAGAGTTTTCACATTCTGTATCTTGTTTGAGATGTCAAAATCTTTAATTGGAAAGATTTATTTATATTCTATTTCAATTTTATTTTTGACATTTTGTTTTCACAGCTTAATTTTCAGCTTGTTTTTGCAAATTAGTCTACTCATCATATTATTATATCTTAGATACTTTTTATAGGTAAGTCACTTTCTTAGTTTTGAATAAAAATATGAACATGATATATTTTTACCTAAAAGAGTTTTAGTTGTAGTCTACTTGGATAAAGATGACAAACTAAAAGGTAATTACATTTAGAATGTTCATATTAGGAGGGTCAAACACTCAAAGCTTCATAATACATGAACTTTATTAAAGAAAGGGCACCAGTCTAATTCTACTCAGGCAGAAGATATGTAATGCATGTATTTAAAAGTTTAAATCAGTAGCTGACACCTTCAAGTTTGAACTATATCTAGATTGTACAATTATTCTGAAAATCAACAATGCACATATTTGATAGTTTAGATTAGTTGCTAACACACATTGGAACTATCTAGATTGCAAATCAGCAATGCACATCTTTGATGCTTAAATTATCTGCTAACAGGTTTGAAATGTTCAGATTGTAAAATTCCTTTCCATTCCAGCCATTGGCTCACTGCAGTGTGACTTTCAGAGGACGAGTCAGTTCACTCAGGCGAGGGGAGGTGTGTCCAGCACTGAGACTCGGCAAGGAGCTATTGTTTTACAACCTGCCCAGATCATTCCTTCAGATATTGGCCCCCTTGGATAAACGAGAAAGTGCTGTGGACATTTGGAAGTGATGCCACAGACCCAGGTTCTGAGGTCCCCAAGGGAGAACAGCAATTAGGGAGCTGTGGTCCTCAAGAACAGGCCACAGCCAGGCACAAGCAAAAGCCTCTGTACAAGAAAGCAGGAGATAGTGTGTGTGTGTGTGTGTGTGTGTGTGTGTGTGTGTGTGTGTGTGTGTGTGTGTTCGGAGGAGTTGCCATTACACAGAGCGGTTTCTGAATGCAGGGCGTCTTGATCAAAGCTTTCCACCTTCTC
>NW_012283416.1:0-2672 GCF_000151885.1 Dipodomys ordii
CTCAGCACCACATAAGCAAAAAGAAAAAAGCCGGAAGTGGCGCTGTGGCTCAAGTGGTAGAGCGCTAGCCTTGAGCTGAAGAGCTGAGGGACAGGGCCCAGGCCCAGAGTTCAGGCCCCACAACTGAATCCAAAAAATAAAAAAGAAGTATGGATTGCAGGGGAGGGGTCTGGGCTGCAGATAAGACATTTGGAAGGCATTAGAGTATAGACAGTACTTAAACCCATGGCAATATTGCCTTTCTAGAGGGTTAGTTTGAAGTAATGCTCATCATAAACCATCTATCTAATAATTCAAATTTTAATTTAATTTAAATCCTGTAGTAATTTCTGAACCTTTACTAGGTTTTTAAGCATTCTATCTGATCCTTTGGCTACAGAGCAATTAATTTATTCATTTAACAAATATTATGTGTATATATATATATATATATAACTATGCTAGGCCCTGAGAATTCAGCAGTGAGAGAAAACAATGTAATTCCTATCTTTACAGGTTACACACTGATGGAAGAGGTAGGTATTATTCAATCACACAAGTACAATGAGAAAAGTTATTTACACTAGGATAGAGGAAATCACTGGAAGATATCTCTTAAAGGGCTAATATTTGTGGTAAATCAGAACTATGTCCAGTATTTATTAAAAAAAAAACACTTGCAACTTGCATATCGTAAAAGTATGGCTTTCCTTTTGCCCATCTATTTTATGAGTAGGTTAATTTGATGGATGCTGTAAATGTTTAAAAAATAAATAAATACAGGGAGCAAGAATGTGGACCCACAGAGACTAAGAAGGACAGATAGAGCCGAGCACTAGTAGCTCATGCCTGTAATCATAGCTAGTCAGGAAGCTGATATCTGAGGATCATGGTTAGAAGCCAGCCCCAGCAGGAAAGTCCGTGAGACTCTAATCTCCAATAAACCACCAGAAAACTGGAAGTGGTGCTGTACCTCAAGTGGTCAAGCACTGGCCTTGAGCTGAAGAGCTTAGGGGCAGTGCCCAGGCCCAGAGTTCAAGCCCCACAACTGAAAAAACAAAAAGAAAGAAAGAGAGCTAGCAGTGGTCCTCCAGCCAGAAAAAAAAACCTATGTCTTCCTAAGAGCTGGGCTACTCAGCTGGGTTCTGTCTGCTTCCTCTACACATTAATAGAAAAGACATTAATTTTCCACCACTCCACCTCATTTTGCTTACTCTTCCCATCACCTCCAGCCCCCAATAGGACAGGAAGCTCTTTTTTTTTTTTTGTCGGTCGTGGGGCTTGACCTCTAGGCCTGGGCGCTGTCCCTCAGCTCTTCAGCTCAAGGCTAGTCTCTACCACTTGAGCTACAGCACCACTTCCAGTTTTCTGGTGGTTTATTGGAAATAAGAGTCTCATGGACTTTCCTTGCCCAGGCTAGCTTTGAACCGTGATCCTCAGATCTCAGCCTCCTGAGTAGCTAGGATTACAGGCATGAGCCACCAGCACCCGGCTAGGAAGCTCATTTTAAGGTCTACTCATTCATCAAAGACAAATGCCTCCTTTGCTGGTCCTTTGGTGTTTGGCCTTGTTAGTGGTTCCTTAACTCCAAGAAGGAAAAAGGACTCAGTTTTGGAACAAGACCTGGTCACATTTTGTGATTATCTTCAATCATTTGCTCTGTGTGTGTGTGTCTGTGTGTGTCTGTGTGTGTCTGTGTCTGTGTGTATGTGTCTGTGTGTCTGTGTGTGCGCGCACGCCCGCGTGCATACCTGGGATTTGAACTCAGGGTTGGGTGCTCTCATACTATTTAAACCATGCCTCCATTTCTAGTTTTTTTTGTTGGTGGGTTTTTTTTTTGGCTAATTACAGATAGGAGTCACTAGGATTTATCTGCCTGGGCTGGTCTTGAACTGTGATCCTCAGGTCTCAGCCTCTTGAGTAGTTAGGATTATAGGCATGAGCCACAGCTACCTAAATAAAAATACATACATACATACATACATACATACATACATACAGGGTTGAGAATGTGGATTAGCAGTAGAGTGTTTGTCTAGCATGCATGAAGTCCTAGGTTCCATTCCTCAGTAGCACATAGATAGAAAAAGCCAGAAGTGGGGCTGTAGCTCTAGTAGTAGAGTGCTAGCCTTGAACAAAAGAATCTCAGGGACAGTGCCCAGGCCCAGAGTTCAAGCCCCAGGACTAGCTAAAAAAAATCTATATATATCTGTATCTACATCTATATCTATTTATCTGGCCAAACACTGGTGGCTCAAGCTTGTAATTCTAGCCACTCAGGAGGCTGAGATCTGAGGATCATCTTTCCAAGCCAGCCCAGGCAGAAAGTCTGAGACTCATCTCCAATTAATTACCCTCCCTGCAAAAGAAAGTTAGAAGTAAAGCTGTGGCTCAAGTGGTAGACTGCTAACTTTGTGCAAAAAAAAAAAACACTTAAGGACAGCTCCTAGGTCCTGAGTTCAAGCCCTAGGACAGACACCAATAAATAAATTAATTACTTAATTAAGGGGCTGGGTAGGTGGCTCAGTGGTAGAATGCTTGCCTTGCATGCATGAGGCCCCTGGGTTCGATTCCTCAGCACCACATAAGCATAAAAAGCCAGAATTGGTGCTATGGCTCAAGTGGTAGAGCACTACCCTTGAGCTGAAGAACTGAGGGACAGTGCCCAGGTCGAGTTCAGGCCCCACGACCAA
>NW_012283417.1:0-1317 GCF_000151885.1 Dipodomys ordii
CACCACATAAGCAAAAAGAAAAAAGCCAGAAGTGGCACTGTGGCTCAAGTGGTAGAACACTAGCCTTGAGCTGAAGAGCTGAGGGACAGTGCCCAGGGCCAGAGTTCAGGCCCCACGACCGGAACCCCCCCCCCAAAAAAAAGTCTCATGGACTTTCCTGCCCAGGCTGGCTTGGAACCGTGATCCTCAGATCTCAGCCTCTTGAGTAGCTAGGGTTACAGGCATGAGCCACCAGAGCCCAGCTATATTTAAATTTTTCATTAATGAAAGATAGCTTTTTGGATACAGTATTGTCAATTGGAATTTTTTTTTATCCCTTTAGCACTTTGTGTCATTTTTTTCTGGACTATAAAATTTCTGCTGAAATAAGCTGTTACCCATATGAGAATTTTTCTATGTGATTTTTTTCTTTTCTCTTACTATTTTAAAGATTCTCTCTTGGTCTTTGTTTTTGACAGTCTAAGTCTTTAAGTTTGAACTGAATATGATAAAAGACCATTAGATAAGAGTTTATCCTTTCGACTCTCTTCTCTTTCTTGAACTTTTTGAACACTTGAAGCTTTTTGTAGTGCTAAGAGTTAACCTCAGCCCCTCATCCAAGCAAAGCAAGCAATCTACCATTGAACTACACCCCCAGAAATGGGGTTCAAAGGAGGAGAAGTGAGAAGAGCATGACCAACGATTACAAAACTTTAGTTATCTAAGATAATTGACTCCTGGAGACCTATAGCTAATACTAGGGTACTGATAACTAAACTTGTAAAAACAAACAAGCAAACAAAAACCTATGTTGTGTTGTTCCCATTAAAATAGTCCAAAAAACAACAAAAGATGCAGGAGACCATAGATCTGGCTTTTTTGTGGCAGTACTGAGGCTTGAACTCAGGGTCTGGACAACTGTCTATGAGCTTTTCCATTCAAAGCTAGTGCCCTACCGCTTGAACTAAAGCTCCACTTTTGGCTTTTTGCTGGATGACTGTACATTAGAATCTCAAAGACTTTCCTGCCTGGGCTGGTGTTGAACACCAGATTTTCAGATCTCAGCCTCCTGAGAATCTAGGAATAGAGGATAAGCCAGCAGTACCCACTAGATGTGGCTTTTACCATGATGACAATATTGATTTCACAAGTACATATTTAACCTCCAAACCCATTGAATAGTATCTATTATTATCCAATTTATTTTATACAAATTTGTATATAGGTTGTATACATTATTTTGTTTTTGGGTCCGGTCGTGGAGCCTGAACTCTGGGCCTGGGCACTGTCCCTCAGCTCTTCAGCTCAAGGCTAGCGCTCTACCACTTGAGCCACAGC
>NW_012283418.1:0-1876 GCF_000151885.1 Dipodomys ordii
AAAAATGTACAATATAATGTTTTATTAGTAATCTATAACATGTCAACAAAAAGGCTCATGATTGTATTTTTCATAATTAGATAATTAAAACAGCTTGGAGATCTCTACACGACAGTATAAATAGTACTGAAAACTGGCCACAAAGCTGAGCATAGGAGACTGAGGGAGGTGGATTGTGAGTTCAAGGACTATATAGCAAGTTCTACCAAAACCAAACCAAAACATAAAACACAAAAATACTACTAGGTATAATGAGTTGAGTACAAAGTAATGAAAAAATATTTTAATAAGACTGTTAAGAAAGGAACAAACCATGTTTCAGGAAAAACTTAAGAGCCTAAGATTACCACAGATCCAAATATAGAAATCCTGAATTTAACATGTAAATTATTGTTAAAAGTCAAGAATATCAACTCATTTTAAAACAGCAGCTTAGAGGAACTATTTAGGTCTGCATAATCATTGCAGGAAAGGGAATACATTAAAAAAATATAAATTTTTTAGATTTTGTTTTTTATGTGTATGTGTATGTATCCCAGTACTGGGACTTGAACTCAGGACTTGAGCTCTTACTTGGCTTTTTCACTTAAGGCTGGTACTCTACCACTTGAGCCACACTTCCACTTCTGAAATTCTTTTTTTTTTTTGCCACTTCTGAAATTCTTTAGATTTTTCATAAACATTTATGTGCAGCATAAAAACTTAACTAAGCAAAACAGGAAAATCATAATAATACACTGCACTAAATTAGCACCCAAAGGAAAGTAAGAACTGGGTTTTAAAGGAAAACAGGAATAAAAAATTATTTTATTAAAGCCATAAGCAACTTTCAGGTTAGTTTATTTTTAAATTTCCTATAAATGCTATTTTCTTAAAATTTTTTTCTGGTATAGGATTCAATCCAGAATCATATGATTATATGTTGCATTTTGATTAAATTTTGGCAGTGTTGGGGTCTTGAACTTGTTAGTCAGGTACTCTTTATCAGTTAAGCCATGCCTCCATGTTATCTTTAAAAGCAAACAGTACTAAAGTATCATTTATCAATTGGATCTAGGATCTAACAGCCAACTCTAGTCAAGTTTATACTTTAATCACAATACTTTTCTCAGCAAATTAGTATAGTGGTATATGTATGAATATTACTTTGTTAAGCTTTCATTCAAATGATCTTAACTTATGCTATATAGTTATTTGAAACAATAGTAAAGTTTTTTTATAGGCTTATACTTGTAATACTAGCTACTAAGGCAGCTATAATGAGGATCACTGTTCAAAGCCAGCCTGGGCAGGAAAGTCTATGACACTCATCTCCAGTTAACCAGGAAAAATCCAGAAGTGGAGTTATGGCTCAAGTGGTAGAGTGCTAGCCTTATGCCCAGAGAAGTGCCCAGAGGTCAAGCTCCAGGTCTGGCACCGCCAAAATATAAAGTACATGTGTACTTGTATTTGATTAATTAGCTTATTTTTTTTATGTACAGACAGCCTGTGGTAAATTTTCCTGAAGTCTTTAAGACTCTTCAAGAGATTAATATATAAAGAACTCAGAAAATTAAATATCAAAACCCCCAATTAATAAATGAATAAAACATTTTTCAAAAAATGCAAATGGCTAGCAAACAAATATAAAGAGAAAGCTATTGACTTACCTCCATAATATCTTTGATAAAAGGTGTCCATCGAGAAAGCTGAAAAGTTTCTTCTGCAGATCGATCCTTTCTTAATGGTTTGCCTTGTTGAGACTAATATAGAGGAACAAATTAAAAACCAATAATATAGTATTCTTTATATTTCTTAACAAAAATATTCAATTTAGGGGCTGGGAAGGTGGCTCAGTGGTAGAGCGCTTGCCTTGCATGCATGAGGCCCTGGGTTC
>NW_012283419.1:0-2132 GCF_000151885.1 Dipodomys ordii
AAAAAAAAAAATATATATATATATATATAGTTTCACCTGCAAGCTTCTAGTAGGAAATTTAAATATAGACTGACCTTTTCTAAAAGAAACAGAAGTTATGAGACTGATGGCTTTCTTTTACAAAGCTGTAAGTCTGTAAATGTTTAATAAGGATCTAATTTAGAGAAAGAAATCAATCTGGAGTGAAAGACTATTTTACCCATTTCCCAAAAGCTATGGCTGAATTATGTTTAAAATATGAACTAATCTTTATACTTAACAATTTGCATTAATATTTAAATTATATAAATGGAAAATATAGATGTAATACACTGAAATTTTCATTTACACATTTATTCATCAAATATTATGTACTTACAATGTGCAAGATATTTTACTACAAATTATATAGTACCCAAGAAAACTATGACATGATCACTTCCATTACTTATTACTTGAAAAGGTTGAATTAATGTATTAGTTGTGATATCTGTTATAGGAAAAATATGAATATAAGTTTGTGGACTTTTTGATTTATCCATTCAATCTAGTGTACATTCATCAGTTTTCATTGTTCATTATTTCATTTGATAAAAAATTCAGATAAGTTGATGTTAGATGAAATGAACCCCAAGATAAGGACTCAAATGGTTTTTCTTTCTTGCTATTGTTTCTAACATATTTGTAAAGTGATTTCTTTATTGCTTTGTATATCCCTCCCCAACGGTATAACCCCTGTTTTCACTGTATTTGACTTTGGTACAATTTGTAGAGGGGAAGGGAAAAAACGAATTGTTTAAATAGGGATACATGTAGACCCATTGCAACAATGAGATGTACAAGTTGCTATGTCAAAAAATGAACTTTACAACCGTGCCGGGGGGTGGGGGGCTTGGGGGAGTGAGGGGTGGGGGCGGCGGGTGGGGGGAAGATGGGAAGGCAGGGATGGTAAGGGGAAACAAAGGAGGAGGCAACAATGCTAGATAAGAAATATACTCATTACCTTGCTCATGTAAATGTGACCCATCTGTACGGTATTTCACAATAAAAAAAATTTAAAAAAATTTCTCAGTGATTATTGAAGGAAAGGGACATATAAAGTTGAATCAAATGTGAATCATTTGTAAAGGACTAAAAAGTATAGACAAAGATAAATGTATACCCAATAATAACTTTAATACAAAATATAAATGTGACATACACACAAAATTACATTCTAACAGTGACAGTACTGAGTCAAATTATTTAAGAATTATCTGCACCCCTTCCCATGCTTTTCCTCTGCTTTCATTCAACCCTGTTAGGGAAAACAATAGCAACCAGTGAATGGAAGAGAAAACTAGCAAACCAGACAGAAACCCAACCCTTCTTATCAACTACTTTAGGTGATAAGAGCACCAGCTCTCTAGAATCCTTTCCTAGGGGGGTAGGTGTGAGGGGGGAGGGCATATGTTATATATGATGTTTAGTGTTCAGTGATCAAATTCAACATTTTAATGTTAATGTCTTAAAAACACAAGAGTTGGGCCAGACACTGGTGGGTGGCTCACATAATCCTAGCTACTCAGGAAGCTGAGATCTGAGAATTATAGTTTAAAGCCAGCCTGGACAGGAAAGTCCATGAGACTCTTAATCTCTAGTTAACCTCCAGAAAAAAAGTAAGTGGTTCTGTGGCTCAAGGTAGAGCACTAGCCTTGAGCAAAATAGTTCAGGGACAGTGAGTTCAAGTCCCAGGGCCAAACAACAAAACAGTAGGTACTATCCTATAAAGACCAAGAAGACATGAAATTATCCCATGTTCTCACCCAAGGAAGAGGAAAATCTTCGTCTTCAAACAGACTTAGCAGGAGAAATAAGCTGAGAAAACCATTTACATGCCATAAAGTTCTGATTTTTATGCAAGTTATGTAGTGTATAGATTTTTTTAAAGGATTGGAAAACCATAAAGGGATTTACATTAGGATACATAGGAAGATAATATAGTCAACTTTTAGTAGAATTATAGTATAGTATAGTACTAGAGTCACTTCTCACTGAATTAAATTAAGTGATTAAATTAAAAATCTTATAATAATAAAATTAACCATTTGTCAAAGACAGGAGCTTTTGAAAGTGTTACAATGTCGGTGCAGGGGGGGGGGAAGGAAGGGGAA
>NW_012283420.1:0-1330 GCF_000151885.1 Dipodomys ordii
TTTGATTTTGCTTATGTGGTGCTGAGGAATTGAACCCAGGGCCTCAGACATGCAAGGCAAGCGCTCTACCACTGAGCCACCTTCCCAGCCCTATTGAGAAGTTTTGCATCAATGTTCATTAAAGAAATGGGTCTATAGTTCTCTTTCTTTGATGGGTCCCTATCTGGTTTTGGAAGGAGGGTTTTTGGAATAAGGCCTGTTCTGCTGACCTCATAGAATGAGTTTGGTAGTGATCTTTTGCTTTCAATTTCACTGAAGAGCTTGAGGAGTCCTGGCGTGAATTTTCCTCCACCAGGAAATGGGAAGTGGTGCTGTGGCTCAACTTGGTAGAGCTCTAGCCTTGAATAAAAAGGCCCAGGGACTGTACTCAGACCCTGAGTTCAAGCCCCATGACAGAAAAAAAAGGGGGCAGAGGGAGGAAGAGGAAAGTCTCTGGGTCTAAGACTTATAGAAGTGGAGGAAGAGTTTGGGGGTGCACGGTCACTGTGGCTGGGGATCCATGTGCTAGGGGACCCTTGGTCTAACAGGAGTCTCCCCTATGACCCAGGCCTCAGGGCTTCTGAGGCTCCAGTTCCTCCTAGTGTCCTCTGGATGTTACCTGGGAAACAAGGTAGACAAAGAGAGAGCCAGGTAGGTGCAGCCTTGGGGAAGGATGGCTTCAACCCAGAGCTCCTGAAGGAATGCAGAAATTGCAGGAGAGTTGTGTTGCCATGGGAGCAGGTCAAACATGTCCTGGAGGCTTGTTTCAGCCCAATCCCTCTGTCCATATCAACAGATCTTTTCCCTCAGAACTATGAATGTGTCACTGGGTCTGGACTTGGGGTTATCTCTGCCCTCAGAGACCAGGAATCCGGGATGTAGGTTGGCTAATGTGTAGTAACAAGTCTTTCTCTAGCTGAGCTGTGCTCTCTTGGTCTCTCTCTCTCAACTTTTTTTTGCCAAGTTTGGAATCAAACCCAAGGCATGCTGAGCAAATGCTCTGCCACTGAACTATGCCTGCAGCCTGTCTATCTCATTGTCTCATAAACACACACACACACACACACACACACACACACACACAGAGGATTGAGTAGGCCAAATTGTTTCTTTTGAAAGAGAGGGTCTCGCCGGGCGCTGGTGGCTCACGCCTGTAATCCTAGCTACTCAGGAGGCTGAGATCTGAGGATCACGGTTCAAAGCTAGCCTGGGCAGGAAAGTCCGTGAGACTCCTATCTCCAATAAACAACCAGAAAACCGGAAGTGGTGCTGTAGCTCAAGTGGTAGAGCGCTCGCCTTGAGCTGAAGAGCTGAGGGACAGCGCCCAGGCCCAGAGTTCAAGCCCCACAAC
>NW_012283421.1:0-1251 GCF_000151885.1 Dipodomys ordii
TACACACACACACATATATATATTCTATGCTCCATCATAAAGAATGACACTGCCTCATTTGTTAGGAAATGGAAAGATTTGGAAAAGATTATATTAAGTGAAGTAAGCCAGACCCAAAGAAACATAGGTCCCATGGTTTCCCTTATTTGCTATAATTAGTATACATCTAGGATAATCTTATCGAATGAGCAGAAAAACTCAAAAGCTAGGTACGTATGACCATATAAGATGATTCTAAATGAAACGAATCCCAAGATATGGACACAAGAGGTCTTTCTTTGTTGTTGCTGTTTATAATGTGCTATGTGATTTTTTGTTGTTTCTTTTGTAGGTTCTTCCCCCTATGGTATATTCCCTGTGACAACTGGATCCTCAGATCTCAGCCCTCTGATTAGCTAGAATTACAGGCATGAACCATCAGTTCACCTTATACAATCTTATACATTTTAAGTTCATGTAGACTATATATTAAAATTGATATTATAGTTAACTAATATTAAAGCAAATTTCAACAAATATCAAAGGATTGAAATCCTATACAATGTCTTCTATGACCATGGTGGACTAAAATTTTAAAAACTAAAATAAACTAGAAAATTGGTATTTTGAAATTAAGCAGTAATAAGGATTGTGTAGAGCTGAGAGCCAGTGGCTCATGCCTATAATCATAGCTACTCTGGAGAATGAAATCTGATATCGTGGTTTGAGGCTAGCCAGGGTAGGAACGTTCTTGAGATTCTTATCTTCAATTAACCACCAAAAATCCATAAGTAAAGCTATAGTAGGGTGCTAGCCTTGAGCAAATTAGCTAAATTCAAGCGCCAGGACTGAATGTAATAATAATAATAATAATTGTGCATGAGTGCTAATGGAAAATCAATGTATTAAAACTCATGAGATATGGTTAAAGTTGCATTGAGGGAGTTGTAGAAGTAAATGCATATCTCAGAGAAAAAGAAAGGCTGAAAAGCAAATTTCTTAGTGCAATTGTTCAGAAGTTAAAATAAAGAGTTGGGTGCTGTTGAGTCATGCCTATAAGCCTAGCTACTCAGGAGGCTGAGATCTAATATTTGCACTTTGAAATCAGCCAGGAAGAAAAGTCTATGAGACCCATATCCAATTAACCAGCATGAAGCTTGAAGTGGAATTGTAATTCAAGTGGTAAAGCACCGGATTTAAATGATAAAGCTGTGACAGCACCCAGACTCTTGAGTTTAAGCTCCAGTACCAGCATAAATACACACACACACA
>NW_012283422.1:0-1162 GCF_000151885.1 Dipodomys ordii
TCCCTCAGCTCTTCAGCTCAAGGCTAGCGCTCTACCACTTGAGCCACAGCGCCACTTCCAGCTTTTTTCTTTTTGCTTATGTGGTGCTGAGGAATTGAACTCAAGGCCTCATGCATGCAAAGCAAGCGTTCTACCACTGAGCCACCTTCCCAGCCCTCTTTTAAGTTTTTATATTTGTGATCATGTTTTTAATTTCAAAAAATACATTTAGTCAACAACATTTATTGAATACCTATGAAAATCCTATAATATTCTTATGATATTTACAATATTTATGGGATGGCAATAGGCACCTAGTCTTGTCCTTGGGGATCATACTTTCTGTGAGTGAAGGCAGACAGGGGACCTCAAGCACCAAGAGGTGGGCGGTATTACTTTGTGTGTGTGTGTGTGTGTGTGTGTGTGTGTGTGTGTGTGTGTGCACGCTGGTCCTGGGGCTTGAACTCAGGGGCTGGGCCCTATTCATAAACTTTTTTACTCAAGGCTAGTGCTCTATCATTTGAGCCTCAGCCCCACTTCCAGCTTTTTGGTGGTTAGAGATAAGAATCTCAAGTCTTATGTGCCTGGGCTGGCTTCAAACTGCATTCCTCAGATCTCAACCTCTGAGTAGCCAGGATTACAGCCATCAGCACCATTGCCCAGCATGGCAGTACATTCTTAAAAGCAGAGTCAGAGAAGGTCTCATTGAAGGCATTTAATGGTAATTGACTGCTCATCATGTTTACAAATTTAATAAATGATATATGAGGAAAAAACAATTGGAATCATTGTGTATATCTTTTGGGATTTACTATGGATGAAATGGACACTTAATTATTAAAGAATAATGGGCCCTTGGTCTTGGATTAGCTGATTTATCCCCAAAGTACTTTCTTCTGTCTCTAATCTATGTTCCTTACTACCAACCCTCTGGGGTCAAGGCAGTGTGTAGACAATGTCAGAGTCACTGTTTCTGATGGGGACTCTATGCCTAACCTCATCTGAAACTGAGTCAAGAGCCTATTTAAGCCTCACTCTCCTAAGATTGAATCTGTTATTTCCTTCCTTCCTTCCTTCCTTCCTTTCTTTCTTTCTTTCTTTCTTTCTTCCTTTCTTTCTTTCCTTTCTTTCTTCCTTCCTTTCTTTCTTTCTTTCTTTCTTTCTTTCTTTCTTTCTTTCTTTC
>NW_012283423.1:0-4323 GCF_000151885.1 Dipodomys ordii
TGTGTGTGTGTGTGTGTGTGTGTGTGTGTGTGTATGTGTGTGTGTGTGTGTGTGTGTACATGTTCATGTCATGTTTGGAGGCTGTGCAGATGTCTGTAATTAATAAATGTCTGAAATTGGTAATATGCTATTAGGTATATAATGATCTTCTTTTTTTGGCTTTCCTTTTTTTATTATTGTGAAAATACCATACAGAGGGATTACAATTACATGGCAAGGTAATGAGTGTGTTTCTTATCAAACATTGTTGCCTCCTCCTTTGTTTCCCCTTCCCATCCCTTTCCATCTCCCCCTCCCTCACTCCCCCATGCCAAAGTTGTAAAGTTCATTTTCGACATAACATCTTGTTGCATCTCATTGGTGCAATGTGTCCTTCTTGATACTGAACAGATTCTTATAAGCTCATGAGTTATGGGTCCTTTTGTGATTGATGTTGTTTATGAAACTCAGTGAGTAATACTGGCCAGTTATTTCTACCCTCTCTGTTTTCTCAGCTTCCTTATCTGTGAAATTCTAAACTTGGGACAAATAGCCTCCATGTTCTCTGAAATCTCTTTACAATTTTATAATGTAAAGTGATCAATAAATCTTGCTGCTGTATTGAAACCCCTCCCATTTGTGATACCTGAGATGCATTCCACACTTGAGAATTAATATGCTTAGAAATAATTGTCACCAAGGGAAGACAAAAAGGACAGGTCAACTTATTTATTGGTTGTAGATCTCTTTCTGTTGGCTGGGATCTAATACCACACCAATTGGTGGTAAAGGTCACTGGTAAAGCATAAGGTGGCAAGAGAACTCTGTTAAAGATTGAGGTAAAGGCATGGGAAGTCTCCCATATTCTCTTCAATAACTCCTCTGAGGGTCTACAACATGCATGTTGAAGAGGAAACCATCAGATCCTCTTCCAAGTCTTCCCGTGGATGGTCCTTCTAGAATTCAAACCTTTTCTTCAGTGTCTTGATCCACTCAAATTCAAAGTTACCCTCATCACTTAGGACTTGGAGCAAAACTTTTAATGGCTTATAAAATGGTTCCATAATGTGCTGGCCTCTTTCTTGGTCACTGTGATGTGATTACTTTGTCTTGTTAATTAAGGGAAGTGTTTTTGAGTCTCACTGAGTCTGATTCCAGGGACAGAAACTAAGTGCAAAGCATTCTTCTGGAGCTTGAATCTGCCTACATTTGTTGGGCAGTCCTCTCAGCTCTATACTTCTGCTTTATATACTTCTCACAGCTCTGACACCTCTGTTCAATATGTCTTGTCATTCTTGGCTAATAAAATTGGTTTTATGCCAAGTCAACGATTCTCTCAGATCCTTGGTGTCCCTTCTCATCAAGTCTTCCTTTTATCACTGAATAGAGCACAAAACTGTTTGACCAGTATAGTGTGTGTGTGTGTGTGTGTGTGTGTGTGTGTGTGTGTTTCTTTGTTCTATCCTACAAGTACAAACCTCTTCCAAATAAAACTGGACCATTTTCCCAACTATGTTTTTTTTTCTTTTTCTCTCTGTCCCATAGAAAGATTCTAAGAAAGCAATTATTGTGAGATGTGTGGCTCTTTGTTCTCCTTGAACATATTCAATCACTCGGCAAAGAATTCCTATTCTCTGTAAGCCCATCAATTTGTTGAAGAAACTCATTTTGCACTGGGACAACTTGATTCTCATTAGGAGTACTTCTGTCTGCAGTGCAGATCTAGAAGTTGGCATCTCTCTGTGTGCTTCCTTTATGATCCTGTGAGCCAGGATCCTGTGTTGTATCTTAGGCCATATTGCACAGTGAACTTTTAAATTCCATTATGTAATATTAAGTGTGATACTAACTTTCTGTGTCTAGTAGTTGGAGGTTAATATAATACAGGATTAAAATTTTTCTTTTATATGCTCCTTCTCCCCAGCTTTACCCACAATTTCTCACCATGTCATTCCCCTTCAGAGGACTTCTGTAGGCATTGTGGTGATCACAGAGTATAGCCTTCTATGTTTGGTCATGTGTACTTATCATATACAAAAATATTCATAAAGAGTATGTTAGACAGGGTAATGGGAGGAAACAGTTGGCAATTTCTAAATAAGATCATTTAAAGAAAGCTTCATAATGAGATTATTTATAAATGTGCAGAAGGGGCACTAGAAACTAGAAGGAAGAGAACTCGACCCCAGAGCTATAAACATCTATAAGGTTGAAGGGAAGCCTTGTAGAGACAGCTGTCTTGGGGAAGCTGTGTCTTACAGACACAGCCAGCTCCACCCCCACTTCTGCCACCTCTTTCTCGTCAGCCAGAGTTCTGATTGACTGAGCCTGACTGAAAGTGTGGTGTTCTCTACAGGTCTGTGGTCTGAGTTGTGTGAAGAACAGAAACTGAAACTCAGAGGAGGAGTGAAGATATCCCACTTTGGGTTTTTGCTTATCTTCTTATTTCTAAGAAGTGATGAATTTTCCATTCTTTGTGACATCTACTGTCTTCACAATATCTCAAGTCATTTTTTCTTTTCAATTGCTGTGTAAAGGCAACATGGCATGGAGTTTCAAAGTTTGTCTTGCTTTACTTACTTGTCTGGCTATTGAATAATACTGAAATACGTATGTATGCGTATATATGTTTACACATACATATGTGTGTATGTGTGCATGTATGTGTACTAGTGGGCTTTTAAATATGTACTTTTAATTCTACAAAGTTTTTCCAAATTCCAGAGGCTCTAATTTTACACATTGGCAAACACGTGAGTGCTCCTCTCCTCCCTTTCACTCCTAAAGTATGTTTATAGTAGGTTTTAATTCTTGCTCACGTGAAAGTAGAGTGATGGATTCCCCCTCATCATTCTAATGTACATGTTCCTGGTAGTTACTGACTTCAAGTGTATTTTTCTGGGTGTGTTGGCTGGTTGTGGAGCCATCTGGCTGCTCCAACTATTCTCTAGCTACTGCCGTTGGTAGGTGGCTCTTCTTAGAACTATGATTCTGATATAAGAGTCTAGCTGACCATGGCCATTCCACTTCCATTTATATCTGTAAGTTCTGTATGCAAGGGTGTTTTCTTGATGGCCTTCTCCTTGGAGCCTGCAAGTAGAGTTGAGGACTCTCTTCTCTTTGGCACAAGGACTAACTTTCTGATTGGAATCTAACCTCAAACTACTACCTTGTGTGATTAGCCTCATCAATGGATGTCACCACAAGCAGTATGTTAAGGCCTTATTGACTACCCTCTCCTATGATTATTAAAGTAGTTGTACAAAGGTGTTTTAATTCAACATGTCAGTTTGTAAATGTAATGCATCCTGATTGATTACCCCTTTCATTATTCTCCCCCATCTCTCTCACCCTCACCCATCCCCTCAATTTACCTCATTCCATTCTTGCATGCATAATATATATTGCATCTATACTATATATTCTTGTACATTGTGGCATGATGTCAGTGGTACGAACATAACACTCATTTGGAATGACCTTATAGCAAACAAAGGAAGCCAATACTGTGTGTCTATTTCTGCCTCTCACCTCACTTATACCAAACCTTAAGAGATAAAGCCATCACAAGCACATATATAAAAATCAGGTGAGGAGCTTGCTAATGCAGTAGGTTGGACATAACATTCTACATTTCTAACCAACCCCTTGGATACAAATGCTGCTGACTCACTCCCTACAATTACCATTTAGTGTAGTAAAATTGTAGGTAACAGAGCTGTCAGTAGATTAAGTAGCTTATCAACAGACCAGGATGTCATATAATCATTATCTTAGCCCATTATCTGCATCTGGGACAGACTGGCTGAGACTATGTAATATTCAAAGGAAAGAAGTTTTATCATAATTCTGGAGTCCTAGAGCATCATCACCCTCTTGGCTATGTCATCTCATGGCAGAAAGGTGAAGAGGAGTAGGCACATAGGGAAGACAGAACGCCCGGATGACCTTCTTTCATAGTAACCTGCTTTTACCAGTGAAGAACTCACTCACTGGACAAAAACACCAATTTATTTACCAGCACTCCTCCTCTACCACCCAATTCCTCCTGCTACCTCCCAGCACTGTTGCTTTGAGGAACTAAGGTTTCAACACTTTCGGGGGACTCATCAAAATATTGCAGGTAGCTGGGCACCGATGGCTCACGCCTGTAATCCTAGGAGGCTGAGATCTGAGGATTACAGTAAAAAGCCAGCCAGGCAAGAATGTCCCTGAGATTCTTATCTCCAATTAACCACCAGAAAACCAGAAGTGGCACTGAGGCTTAAGTGGTAGCGCACTAGCCTTGAGCTGAAGAGCTCAGCATCGTGCGCAGGCCCAGAGGTCAAGCCCCATGACCAACTA
>NW_012283424.1:0-2255 GCF_000151885.1 Dipodomys ordii
TTTCTTATCAAGCATTGTAGCCTCCTCCTTTGTTTCTCTTTCTCATCCCTTCCCATCATCCCCCCCAACACCCCCCTCCCCTCCAACACCTCCCCCAATCCTCCTCTTCCCCTCCCCCTCCACCAAAGTTGTAAAGTTCGTTTTTGGACATAACGACTTCTATATCTCATTGTTGCAATGAGTCCACCTGTATCCCTATTTAGACAATTTGTTTTTTCCCTTCCCCTCCACAAATTATATCAACATCAAATACAGTGAAAGCAGGGGTTATACTATGGGGGAGGGACATACAAAGAAACAAAGAAATAATCTTATAAATGTGTTAGAAACAATCACATTAAAGAAAAAACATTTGAATACATATCTTATGGTTCATTTCCCTAACATCAACTTATCTTCTAAAGCAAATTTGAAAGGGGAGAAAATCCTGCGGTCAATTTTCCTAGGAATATCCCAATAAATGCTAGTATACACATGAGTGCTTTTCCTAATGAACTTTGTGCATGTGAACACACACACACACACACACTCACACACAGGAGTATCAACTTAACAATATTATGATCTTCAATGTAGAAAAGCCTAAAACATTCTCATTTTTTTGAATTAAAAACAAAGTTCACCAGAGACAGAAGAACAAGAACAATAACAAAAACTCTCTATCAAACAAAAATATTTGAAAGATATCATAAAGTTTATAAACTAATAATTCTGTGATAACAAGGATTACCTAAATTTATGTATGAAAAAGTCACTATTTTAGAATTTTTTGTGTTGAAAACATTGATAAAAATTCTTGTGTTGAAATGTGTTTATAAATTATCTGAAATAGTTCCTTTATTAAATCTATTAAAAGCAGAGTATAACAAATTGGTTGTACTATTTCAGCTTCTTACAACCAATGAAAGTATGCCAGTACTCTATAATTAATATAAAATTTGTGCACATTAGTACAACTGAGGATAGAAATAATCAAACATTAATCTTTCAAGATGTACTTAATAACATTTGATTATCATAAGTAATATCTATAGCAGTGAGTTTAAAAACATTAAATAATGATTTTATGAAATATGATAACTCATTTTAGGTAATGAGATAGAAATAACAAGATGTCAAATTCAGTTGTATAATGTGGCTCCTCATTATGAAATATGGCATACATAAAACGTTACCTCAAAAGCAGAATTAGATATTCTATTAGAAATTAAGAAAATAATTATTTATAGTACACATTTATGTAAATATATCTTATGTGACAAAGATACACTGTTCTAAAGGGAACTGTTACCTGATGCCTGTAACCCTAGCTACTCAGGAGGCTGAGATCTGAGGATTTCTGACTAAAACCAGATGAGGAACAAAAGTCCTAAGGACTCTTTTCAGTAATTGGCCCCTAGAAAGCAGGTTGAGCTGATGGCACAAGTGGTATAGTGCTTGCCTTGAGCAAAAAAGTTCAGAGACAATGCCTAGGCTCTGAGCTCAAGCCTCAAGATATCACTAAAACAAACAAAAGGTACATGTTTTACAGGACTATTGAGAGAAGTGTCCTATATGAACACAGTTCTGGAGGAGCTAATACTGATATTTTTTTCCTATTCCCAAGCTGAGCAAAAACATCAGTTAAGTTACAACTTTGTTGGGCGGGGGAGTATGGGGGGGATGGGGGAGGGAGGATGGGAATGGATGGGAAGGAGAAACAAAGGAGGAGGCTATAATGCTTGATAAGAAATGTACTCATTATCTTGCCCATGTAATTGTAATCCCTCTGTATAGTATTTTCAAAATAAAAAAAAATCAGTTACTGGAATTCCCCAGATAGATAATAAAATACTGCATCAGGTAAACATCTACACTATATAAGAAGCCATTACTTTATTGTCAAGCCTTATATCATTTATTCAGAAAATATTTCTGAATAAATAAAACACTTTGAGAGTAATCCAGTCATTGCAGGCCATTTGCCTTTTTTTGGTTGCTGTTGTTATTGGTTATGGGACTTGAACTCTAGACCTGAGTGCTGTTCATTATCTCTTCAGCTGAAGACTAGGGCTCTACCACTTGAGCTACAAGCCACTTCTGGTTTTCTGGTCTTTTTTTGGAGATAAGAGTTTCACGGACTTTCCTGCCTGGGCTGGTTGGTTTTTGTGTGTGTGTGTGTGTGTGTGTGTGTGTGTGTGTGTGTGAAAATACTGTACAGAGGCAAGATAATGAGTACGTTTCTTATCAAGCATTGTAGCCTCCTCCTTTGTTTC
>NW_012283425.1:0-1050 GCF_000151885.1 Dipodomys ordii
CCAGAACTTTTCTTTTTTTTTTTGGGTCCGGTTGTGGGGCCTGAACTCTGGGCCTGGGCGCTATCCCTCAGCTCTTCAGCTCAAGGCTAGCCCTCCACCACTTGAGCCACAGCGCCACTTCCGGCTTTTTTCTTTTTGCTTATGTGGTGCTGAGGAATCTAACCCAGGGCCTCAGGCATGCAAGGCAAGTGCTCTACCACTGAGCCAACTTCCCAGCCCCGCACCCAGAACGTTTCTTAACATTGCTCCAGGCCTCTTATTCTCCTCAAACAGTTTTCTCCCCTTAAGCCAGGCGGCCTATCAACTCCAATTTGCTATTCTCTGCCTTGTGATGCTTTCTAAACTACAAGAGCAAAAGTAGACATTCCAGCACTAATAGTTTTGCTCCACTGCTCTAAGTCCAGGAGTCCCATCTTCACATTAAAAAAAGAAAGGAGGAGGAGGAGGAGGAAGAAGAAGAAGAAGCAGCAGCAGGAGGAGGAGGAGACAGGGTTCTCCACGGAAAGTTAGGCCTAGTGTTCTCCATATGCTATCACGAAGACCTCCATTCCTACAGGAACAGGGTTTGGACGGACAGTGGTTCACACTGACCCTGTCACAGATGCACACTGGGCCACCAGCAGCAGCAGCAGCAGCAGCTCCCCACCCAGCCGGTGAGCCTAGGTGCACACACATTCGGGGGCTGCTGCATCCTGGAATCCTGTCACCAAGAAGGGAGGGGGTGGGTATTTAGCACTGCGTCTTTTGATTAAATAAATAAATAGACCGTTTGAAGAAAAAATGGCTTTCTCCAACCTCGCTTCAGAGACCCCGGCAAACCACTTCCCCACAATTTCCCAGTTTCTTTTTTTTTTCCTCTTCCTTTCCCCCCCTCCCCCTACTTCAGGACGGAGACGTGCAAAGGCCGGGGCTTGTCCAGACTGGTGGTGCCATGACAGCCCGCAATTCCGCAGACTCGGAACGGGGCTGACGACGAACTTTCTTTATTTCTTAATTTTCATGGTGGTGGCTGCCTTCCAGATCCAGCCACAAGACTTCTTCCACCTCCCC
>NW_012283426.1:0-1778 GCF_000151885.1 Dipodomys ordii
CTCAAGGCCAGCGCTCTACCACTTGAGCTACAGCGCCACTTCCGGTTTTCTGGTGGTTTATTGGAGATAGGAGTCTCACGGTCTCTCCTGCCTGGGCTGGCTTTGAACCGCGATCCTCAGATCTCAGCCTCCTGAGTAGCTAGGATTACAGGCGTGAGCCACCAGCGCCCGGCAGACCTAAGAGGTTTAAAAAAATATCTTATTCAGGAAGGACAAGCAGCTATGAATAAATAAGAAGAATCATTTAAAAAAGAATTCTTCAGAAATTAAAAATGACAACATAAATGAAAAAACAAAACTATGTAAGACCAAAGTGCATCACAAAACTATAAAGATAATGGTTAATAAGTAGGATGAAATTTAAAACAAGCAAAGCAAAAAGACTATTTTCTGGAGACCCAACACACAAATGTTGTATTTCTAGGGGAAAAAAAAGAGAGAAAGAAAACAAAGGCAGGAAATCAAATAGAACTCAATCATAAGTTCCAACAACTGATGGACAAACTAGCACACTCACTGACTGGACTGATATAATATATATCCAACATATTATTATCATGAATTTTATAACTATGAAGACAAAAATATTGAGTAAGCCCTCAGAGACAAAATTTTTCATAAAGAATGAGAAATCAAAATGGCATCACGCTTTCTGAGTGCAACACAGAAACTAAATGCCAATGAAAGGCCTTTAAGTGCTGAGAAAAATCATTTCTACCTAGAATGTCATTCTCAGCCAAATTACAAATTTTGTGTAAGACCAAAATAAGACTTTTGTAAACATTCCAGATTTTAAAAAGGAAAGGAAAGAAAAGAAAAAAAGAGAGAAAAGAGCCAGTTTTCATGGACTCAGTGCATGAGCTCACAAAAATTTAAAAATTTTAAGCAAGTAAATTAAGAAGAAAATTCTAGAGAGAAGGAAAAAAAATTTCAAGACGATAGTCAATGAAGATATTAAAATGACAGGTATATACACCATGATCAGCTTGGACTGAAACAGAGATTCAGTAATGTTTTTTTTCCAAGATGATAATGATATAATTTAGCTATGAATCTAAACATATAAAAACCAAACAAATATGCTAGACACCAATGGCTTCTAGCTGCTTGGGAGACTAAGTTTTGAGAATTGGGTTCAAAGGGACCACATAGGAAGCTCTGAGAGACTCATCTCCAGTTAACAGTCAAAAAAAAAAATCAGAGTTGGGGCTGGGAAGGTGGTGGCTCAGTGGTAGAATGCTTGCCTTGCATGCTTGAGGCCCTGGGTTCGATTCCTCAGCACCACATAAGCAGGGGAAAAAAACCCAGAAGTGCCGTTGTGGTTCAAGTGGTAGAGCGCTAGCCTTGAGCTGAAGAGCTGAGGGACAGCTCCTAGGCCCAGAGTTCAGGCCCCAGGACTGGACCCCCCCCAAAAAAAATCAGAGTGGAACTGTGGCTCAAGTGGCAGAGCACCAACCTTGAACAAAAATAAAATACTAAGGGACAGTGCCTAGGATCTGAGTTCAAGGCTCCAGTACTGGCATATACACACACACACACACACAAAACAAAATTGCAGAAAACAAAATATTAATTTCCAAGAAAACAATGTCACATAGCAAAAATGATAATCTATTATACTTAGTGGTCAGCTTTTAATACTACTTAATATGGTCCATTATTCCAATAAAAATACTGTTTTGGTTTTTTTTGGGGGTCCGGTCATGGGGCCTGAACTCTGGGCCTGGGCGCTGTCCCTCAGCTCTTCAGCTCAAGGCTAGTGCTCTACCACTTGAGCC
>NW_012283427.1:0-3737 GCF_000151885.1 Dipodomys ordii
GCCATACCCCAGGCTTTGTTTCTCTGGGTTATCTGCTCATACAGCAGCAGCCTCCTTTGAATCTTTTCCATTTTGTTATGAAAGAAGTATAAGTTAGTGATCTTGAACCTTCTCCACCCTAGGTAAATTTGCAAACTTGAAGTTCTGGGCTTATAAAACTAGGTAAATAGTAATGACAACAGCTCACATAGCTGCAGAAATCTTGACATTTAAAAATGAACTCTGAAAATTTTTAAAAAATAGTTAGGAATCTAACTTTTCTGACTTAAGTTTGCAAGAGAAGATGAACTCTTAAATTCTTGAAAAGCAACTTCCTTAACAGATACAGAAGAGGAACACAGGTGCATTGAGTAGTAGTAAGCCACAGCCTAGCAAGCTGGAGGCCCTTGAATTCACAGCCCAGTACCACCAAATAAAAGAGAAAATAAGGAGTCTTTAACTCCCATTTCCTGCACTAGGAGCAAAAAATGTTTCTCTCTTTTTCTTTCTCCTGCTTTTGACCCTATTATACTAAAATAAATCTTTGCTAAATTTGAATTTTAAAAACATACAAAGAAAAGAAAAGGAGGAGCTTCTTTCAAAAATCTACCTCTGTTCCTGAATTTGAGTTAATCTAAATGAATACTGCAAGGGTTGTCACTGATTGTCCAAATGGAAAAACAGAGCCCTTCTTCAACCCTCACCTCTATACCCCATCCCCAGGGAAATACAGACAACATGATGTTTCTTCCAGTAATTCTGAGGATGTTATCGATTTATTGTTGCTTTTCAGAGTCCATGAACTTAGGAGGAGACAGGGCATAATGTATACGCACTTTCAGAAAACTGCTTGAATGCTGTAAATAATCTCCCAAACCATTAATGAGCCTTTTCAGAGGTGCCTTTCTTGCCATGGGGAATCACTTAAGTGCTGGAAATCCAATCAACAAATATTTATTTTGTAGCTTCTGTGTGCATGCTTAAAAATGTTATTCCATAAATAAGTCCCTCAAGGAAAATACATTAATTCAACACATATTATTGAGAATTCACTATGTGTCATTCATTACAGTCCTGAAAGCAAAAAAGGAAGAAAACCTGTCATCAAATTAGGAGCAACTAAGAGAAGGACACAGGTAACTTAACCCCAGGGGAACAGAAAAAGGGTTACTAACAAACCCTGAGGGAATCAGGGGAGACTAGTTGTCACCAAATGATGGATAAAGAGGGCTCCCCAGCTTTCCAATTTTCACATAAAATCACAGGTTCTTGAGAGCCACTCATAAAAAACACTTCAGGGCAGCCCACAAAAGGTGAATCTCACAAGGTAAAAGTTTTAGCAAGGATTTATTTTAGGCTAACAAGAGAAAGATATGAGAAAAATATGAAAAAGAGGGAAAATATTTCCTGTTCCTCCTGCGGAAAATGTATGTTAAAGACTGAAATAGTGATTTCTATCTATAGCTCTTCTAGTTTTTGAGGTGGGTGAATACACATGGGCTTGTCCTCGCAAAACTCCCAGTCCTTAGGCAGTGGGTGTGTGTGGTGTGAGATAGATATTGTTCATGACGTATCTGGGCCTACTTGAAACACAGGGGCAATAAGTGAGTTTAAGGGCTTTATTTTTTCCCCAGATATACATCTCTATTGTCCATTTACCCATTCATGGAGAATGAACCTAAAATGGAGGAGAAGATCACAGAGTCTCTAAGAAAAAGGCATTGCAATTTAAGCATTACCACTTACAAGTGACTAGACTCTTTGGCCACCAAAGCCACATAACATGACATGATAGTTATTGTTTTTTTTTGTGTGTGTTTGATTTTGAGTGCTTCACCTACATAAGAATTTGTAATAGGCTTCACTCCAGCCTAAGATGGGTCAACAAATAGTTCCAACACAGATGTTGATGTTACCAACATAGACCAGTAAAAACATGCCCCAAAGGCCAAATGAAGCACAGTAAACCTCCTCTACCTTTGGGTCAGAAATATTGGTTTAAAAGGGAAAGGACTCAATGTTCCCAATCCATTCTCTCCTGCAGTTACTTTGCAGCCATCTTGGAAATAATAGAAGGCTGTATCACTTGTAAGGAATCAATGACACATAATAACAAGGCCTCATATGGCCAGTCCTGAGACATTGGGCTATTAAACCACCTGAAGCCACCTCTCCACTTGCTTGTGACTTGGGACTGACAGTTTTAACTTATGTATGCTTATTTAACCTAAGGTCAATTTTGATTCAGAAAGCTAAAGATGATCTAAAGTGTTGTCCTGTGGCCTGCATATACCACGTGAGCTGCTTTCTCTGCTGTATTTCTTTCCTAATACACTTTCCCTCTTACCACATTCACATTTTGCCTGAATTAGTCTCGTGTTGCATGAAAGAATCAAGGTTGATTAGCTGAGGTAAATTTCTCCTAACATATACATACAAATTACAGTAGCTACAACAGTGTCACTCGGCTATGTAATCATATGGCGTCACCATGGTATAAGTTCATCCACACTGTACTTTTCTAAACTATCACTAGGCAGCACATGACTGTATTTTCTGACTGGATTTAAAATAAACACCAAGGCAGGTGGCTTTTGTTGTAAAACATTGTTGCTGATGATCTCCTGCTAGTGAGCCACCTGCTAAGCAGAACCTATAGACCCCAAAGAGCTATCTCTCTCAGGAGACTTCATCTTCCATATGTGAAGGCATTATACCTGTGAACATTTTAACTGTAGCAGGACTAGACAATTCTTTCAATCACTTTTTATAGTAGGTCGACTGTGATGTGAATTATTATCACCAGGGGAGATTGTTCACATCTGAGTTCTGGGCCACCCCAGAGATTCAGACTTGGTTTGTGAGAATGTGACTAATTAGGGAGCTCTATCCTCCAAGAATTCTGATGCAGATTCACTGCATACATCTCTCCTCACCCTTCCTACTCTCTCATTTCCCATACTGTTGAGGAGTTTTAAATGTGGAACATTTTAGAACCAGTCTCTATGTAAATTGTTAATCACCTTGTCTCAGCTGGATTGGTTCACTTTCATAAATACAGAGAGAAGGAAAAGAAATAGATTTTTTTAATCAGCTTCTTTAAGGGCTAAAGAAATGGTTTCTCTAAGGTGCACAACTTGTGATGAGCTCTAGATTATTTTATACTTACTCCTCTCAGCCTAAATCCTTCTTGGAATCCTAATGGAAGATGGTAATTTATCTGTAAGAGCAAGGAAGAAGGATTTGAGTTAGAGATAGCTGACCTTTGTGTTTATTTGTTTGACATGCGATGGAATTTCTCTGTGCTATATCTGTGAAGTAAGACTGCCTTTGTGATCATGGGCAGAGGATAAAAATGAAAGATAATATGCTAATAACCTATCAGAGTGCCTGGTACTTAGCAGAAGCTCAATAAATGATAGCTAATTATGTTAAAATAAAGGAACAGTAAATAGAAATGGAGATAAGCAAATACATTGGTTTATCAGCCAGGACTTTTTAGCTCAATGGACTCATTAGTCAAGAGATCTAAGTAGCTGTTTTAGATCTGACACTAGCTAACATTTTGTATGACCTTGATCAAACCATGACATTCCTTGAGACTAGGTTTTACCGTTGATTAAATGAGAAAGTTGACAAAGTGAGAAAATTCAACTGCAGCGTTGCTAAGGGCCTGTTCATCTCCACTATTATGTTGTAGTGCTGAACTATAGGGACAAAGCAAAGCAGACATTTCTGAAAATCCTTTCCTTTACTCC
>NW_012283428.1:0-1489 GCF_000151885.1 Dipodomys ordii
GAGCGCTCTACCACTTGAGCTACAGTGCCACTTCCGGTTTTCTGGTGGTTTATTGGAGATAGGAGTCTCACGGTCTCTCCTGCCCAGGCTGGCTTTGAACCGCGATCCTCAGATCTCAGCCTCCTGAGTAGCTAGGATTACAGGCGTGAGCCACCAGCGCCCGGCATACATTTTTTTTAATTTAACTTTTCCTGCTAGTTTATGTGTATACCTTGACTCATCCATTTTCAATGTATATGTAATAATCTGTTTTAAGAACATCATAGAAATCAAGTCTATTTCTATAGATTATAATATAATAAATAATATGATAAATAATATAATAATCTATAGATTTCTTACTAGCATTTTGGAAATGTGATGACACCAAACAGTCCTGTATCTGTCCCTTAATAAATGACTATAAAAGAGTTTCTCTAAAGTATATTATACCTTGGGGTAAAATAACTAGGTTGAAAAAAAAAGTTAAAGTTCAACTTTATTAGATATTGACAAACCATTTTCCAAAACAGTCACAACAATCTGTACTCTCACTTACAGGAACTATAAAAGATGATGATATGACTTTGCCAATCACACTGTGTTTTTGGTTCACATTTATCTGATAAATAGCATGTCTTATTGTAAATTTAGGGATAATTTGCATAAAAGATATCTGAAATACCTTTTTCTATCTTTTATCCCTTTTTCTATTAGTTTGCTTTTACTTATTGACTCAAACAAGCTCTAAATACAAATTGTTAGTTGTCTATTTTGCAAATACCTTCTCTCACACGAGTGCCTGTATTTTATTTAGTCTCTTAATGATATATTTTAATGCAGCTGTTTTCTTGAAGTGGGTGTGGTGGTAATGAAATTTGAACGCAAGGCCTCATACTCACTGGTGTCTCAGTTCTAAACAGAAGTTCTTAAGTGAGACTGAACTAATCAACCTTTTCCTTTAGGTTGTACTTGTTATGTCTCTGAGATCATAAGAATATTCTATAAACTTAATAGTTTTCCTTCCTTGGCAAATGTTTGATTCCAATTCATTTAAAATTGTTTATGTATGGTATAAAATAGGGATTCAATTATTTCTACCTCTCCTTTAAAAAAAGGCAATAGCTCACTATCCCAGTATTATTTATAGAAAAAGTCTATGCTTTCTTCAATCTACAATGCCTGCTCTACCACAAAATAAGTTTCACATATGTATAGGTCCGTTTCTAGGTTTTTAAGCTTCTTTGATTTATAAATTTGTCCCTACACAAGTGTAATAACTGCTTAATATGTCTTTTTGTTAGATCTTGATGTCTCATCAAGTAAATCTTATTTCTTCAGAAATTCTTGGTTATACTACTAAATATCCCCATGCTGATGATCACATGTATGGTGTATAACATGTGAACACTGTTATATATTACAGACTGTGATAGACAATTTGCTCCAGGAAAGTTAGAATGAACTTGTGACTTAGAAATTATGTAATCATTTAAGCACAATCAAAAAA
>NW_012283429.1:0-2733 GCF_000151885.1 Dipodomys ordii
TACTACCTTAATAGATTCTGTCATCAAATATATAATTATAAAAGTAACTTTCTCCAACTAAGCAATGAACTGTTTGAGAAGGTGATTCACTTCTGATAAAATGACAGTGCCCTTCATTTCCATGGGTTGCTATTTACATGGTTCTTGTTTATCTACTGCTTTTGCTGCATGCAATATGAACATGGCTGTAGATAAAAACAAATATTATCACAGTTCAAAGGTAACCTAGGGCATTTATCTCCAATTAACCAATAAAAGCCAAAGTTGGAACTGTGCTCAAGTGATAGAGTGCCAGCCTTGAGTGAACAAGCTAAGGGAGAGTATCTAGACCTTAAATTCAAGCCCCAGGAGTGGCACATACACACAAAACACACAATATGCTAAATATAGAGCTTTAAAATAATAAGTACACCAAATGGTCATGTCTGGTAATTTTACATATTTAATAAAATAATAATAATAAAATAAAATAAAATAATAAAATAAAGTTCTGTTATTCAGATATTTTTATTGTTTTGTTTGCTTGTTTGTTTTTGTCGGTCATGGGGCTCAAACTCTTGGCTTGGGCACTGTCCCTCAGCTCTTCAGCTCAAGGCTAGCACTCTACCACTTGAGCCACAGTGTCACTTCCAGGTTACTGGTGGTTTATTTAAAATTACAATCTTATGGAGTTTCCTGCCTGGGCTGGCTTTGAACTGCAATCCTCAGATCTCAGCCTCCTGAGTAGCTAGGATTACAGGTGTGAGCCACCGGCACCTTGCTGTATGTTTTGTTTTTATTTTATACTAGTACAGGGATTGAACTCAGGGATTTACACCTGCTTTCTTCACTCAAGGCAGGTGCTCTACCACCTAAGCCACAGCTTCACTCCCAGCTTTATTGTGGTTAATTAAGATAATTGTGTCGAAGACTTTTCTGCCTGTGCTGACTCTGAGCCACCATCTTCAGATCTCAGCCTCCTGAGTAGCTAGCATTACAGGCATGAGCCACCAGTTCCTGGCTATTCTTCAGCTTTGAAGTGACCATGTAGTTCAATGACAGATGGAGAGAATGGAAAAGCTGCTGGTGGAGGAAGTAAGGAATAAGACTGCAGCCCAGGAGTTCATCCTGGAGGGATTTCCTGCCTTGCAACGCCTGGGCACCATCTTCTTCCTCATACACCTGGTGGCATATTTGACGTCCATCCTGAGCAACATGCTCATAATTGTCATCACCCTCGCCGACCCTCGCCTCCACATACCTATGTACTTCTTCCTCAGCAGTTTCTCTGTTGTAGAATGCTGTTTCATCACCACTGTGATTCCCAAACTGCTGACCATCTTTCTATTAGGGAGGCAGACCATTTCCTTTGTAGCTTGCTTTGCACAAGCCTTCCTCTTTCTTTTCCTGGGGGCGACTGTGTTCTTCCTCATGGCTGTACTATCCCCGGATCGATACCTGGCCATTTGCAGACCTCTGCATTACCCAACCATCATGAGCCGGAAGGTGTGTTTCTTGCTGGTTGCTTTCTGCTCAGTGTTGGGATTCCTCTTTATGGTGATTCCAGTCCTGGCACTCTCTCACTCATCATTCTGTGGCCCCAATGTCATCCCTCATTTCTTCTGTGATTTTGGACCCCTGTCCAGTCTTTCCTGTTCTGATACCAGATCCATTGACAGCTTGTTCTTCATGTTGGCCTTATGTGTTCTCTTCACATCCCTCATGATAACCATCGTGGCCTACAGCAACATAGCAGCCACCATCATGCGTCTCCCCTCAGCCAAGGAGAGACAGAGAGCGTTCTCCACCTGCTCCTCCCACCTCATGGTCCTCTCCCTGATGTATGGCAGCTGTGTCTTCATATATGTGAAGCCGAAGCAAACAAGCAGGCTGGACTCTAACAGAGAGGCCGCGCTGGTGAATACAGTGGTGACCCCCTTGCTGAACCCTGTCATCTACACCCTACGCAACAAGCAGGTCCACCGGGCTCTCTGGGTTGTTCTGTCCAGGCTGAAGGTGTGGAAGTAGGAACATACATTCAAAAGTGGAAGTCATCTTCTGTTGGGCCTTTCCAGCTTCTTCTATATATTTGGAATTTTCTATAGAAATTGGTTGTATTATTCTCCAGGTTCTGCTAGTTTACAAATAGCTAATTTTCTAACAATTGGATCTGATATTTGTAATAATCTTCTTTATATTTATATGAAAATATTTTCCCAAATTTTGTTTTTATTGGTCCTTCTTTTCTATTTTATTTATTTGTTTTTATGTGAAGCACCCAGGGATTACAGTTATATAAGACAGGTAAAGAGCACATTTCTTTTTGGACAATATCTCTTCTCCCCTTGCTTACTCCCAGTTTTTCCTGCCTGTCCCCACCCACAAGTTGTATAGTTTATTATCAACAGAGTGCCTAGTGAGTACCACTGCTACATTTGTTCACCCTATGTCCCTACATTTCTGTTCCCCTCCCCTTACTCTCCCAAAGACAAACAAATGAACAAAAAAGATAATAAGGAAAAAATCTCATTTTCAATTCCAATTCAGAAGGTTTTATTTCATATAATCAGATGCAAATAGGCATTGTGTCTTTGTGTTTTCTCTTAAGAGTATCCTCCTTTGGTTTCACTGTGAGTGAATGTCTACAGCCTTGTATAAATTACCATGTTCCAGTATATATTAGATCTAATTCCACATATGAGAGAAAACATCCACCATCTGTTTCTCTGAGCTTGCTTACCTCACATATGACTT
>NW_012283430.1:0-2587 GCF_000151885.1 Dipodomys ordii
TTTCTGCTTGTCTCAGACATATACTAGTTATTGCAAATAAGGGAAATCATGGGACTTATGTTTCTTTGGGCCTGGCTTACTTAATATAATTTTTTCCAAATCTTTCCTTTTCCTAACAAATGGAGCAATGTCATTCTTTCTGATGGAGGCATTAAATTCCATTCATCTTGATCCATTCATCTACTGAGGGGGCATCTGGATTGGTTCCATATCATAGCTATGGTAAATAGTGTTGCAATAAACATAGTTGTAACTTTAGCTTCAGTGTAGCTTTATTTCTGATCTATTGGATAATGCCCAAAAGTGGGATTGCTAGGTCATAGGAAAGAAATGAATTAAGCCTGACCCAAACAAACATAGACTCTATGGCTTCCTTCATTTGTAACAATTAGTATATGTCTACGATAGTCTTAGAAGAGCATTACAATAGCTCAATAGCTATGTACCATATAAAAAGATGCTAATCAAAATGAACTCCAAGACATGGAGATAAGAGGGGTTTTTGTTTTTATTTTTCAATGTACTCTGTGAAGTTATTTCTTTTTCTTTCTCATTTTTTTTCCCTTTGGTTTGTGCCTTGTCACTGTTTTTGATTTTGGTACTCTGTCTGTGTATTCATTTATCTGATTTGGGGAAGGGGAATAACAAAATGGTGAGACAAAAAACAAAGGGTAAGCCAATGCAACAACGATACTCACAAGACCCTATGTTGGAAATGAACTTTAAAACTGGGGGTGAGGGGAGTCAACGGAGAGGAAAAGTGGTAAAAAAAAAAACAAGGGTGGGGGTCACACTGTTCAACAAGAAATGTATTCATTGCCTTACTTATGTAACTGTAACCCCTCTGACATCACCCTTACAATAAAACTGAATTTAATTTAAAAAATTGCTACCAATGATAAGTTCTAATAGCCTATCAAACAATTTTTAATGCCAAATTCAACAATAATCTTAATTGAGAAATAAATGGTACATCTCAGTAACATGTGCCTTGAATTGCATATATGTAGATATTATTTGTCCAGTTAAGTTATTTTTTATGTATCTTCAGTCTACTTTTTTGGAATTAAAATTTCTTATGTTAAGTGCAGATGCTAAATCTCATTGTAACAGAAAACAGTGGCAATAAATTCAGCATCCAATTCAAACCTGCCAAACACTCACCAAATTGAAAACATAGATAATAAATCTACAGGCTTTCTTTATTTCTCACTATTCCAGCTATGCATATCTTAAAGCTGCTCTTGTGTCAAAGAGAAGGTTGTGCCAGAAACTAAAATAGTCTTTTCTGGGTGCTGTAGGGTATGTAATTCCTTTTTGTCCTTCCTCCTTCTCTTTCTCCTTCTCTTCCTCTTCCTTCTCCTCCTCCTCCTCTTCCTTCTCTTCCTCCTCCTCTTCTTCTTCTCCTCCTTCTCCTACTTCAAGTCATGGTGCTTGAACTCAGGGCCTAGATAGTGTTTCTGAGTTTTTTGCTCAAGGCTATCATTCTACCACTTCTAGTTTTTAGATAGTTACTTGGAGATAAGAGTCTCGCTGACTTGACTTTACTGCCCTGGCTGACTTCAAACTATGATCCTCAATTTTTCTTTTTGTCAGTTGTGGGGCTTGACCTCTGGGCGTGGGCACTGACCCTTAGTTCTTCAGTTCAAGACGAGTGCTCTATCACTTGAGCCACAGACGCACTTCCTGTTTCCTGGTAGTTAATTGGAGATAAGAGTCTCACTGACTTTCCTGCCTGGATTAACTTTGAACAGCGATCCTCAGATCTCAACTTCCTGAGTAGCTAGGATTACAGGCATGAGCCACAGGCACCCAGTTTGATCCTCAAATTTCATCCTCCTGAGGAGCCAGAATTTCAGGAGTAAGTCACCACTGCCTGGTGGGTATGTAATTCTTTACATTAACAAATTACTATCAAAAAGAAAAGAAGACTTAATGACTTCCCACTTCTAAAGTTTTAAAGTATATCAAACAAAAATATAGTTATACCAAGGAGAATTTATTCTAGAAATGTCAAAATGCTGAAAACGTTTAGTATTCAGTCAATTATAGATTATGTATTGTGAAGTCAAATAAATAAAGATTTTTGTCCAGTAATATGAAAGGCTTCTTCTAAAATTAGATATTCGAATATAATATTATAAATATTTCAATTAATGTGATAAATAGGATACTTGGTAACACCATTGTCTTGAATTGTTGGTAAAGTACAATCAATGTGGTTTAAACATGAAAATAAGATGAGACTAAAACTTTTTTTATTTGTAGTGATAGAAAGTAGCAATAATATGTAGTATTGCCTTGGGTTTAGACTCCTCTTATCTGTGTGAGAGCCATAGCAAGTTCAAAAAGTTGAGTAAATAGGTTTCCCATATACCAAAGAATTGCGATACCAAGGGGCCTAATACACAGATTAATGGAAGACAAGAGAGCAGCAGAAAAGTCTCTAGTTGCTATGTTAGGTCCCTATCTGTCCTGGCTGACAGAGTACGAGGTTGGGTCAATAAGTTATTGTCTTCTTATTTATTTATTTTTAAAATTACCTTTAAATAGTTTCACAGGGCTGGGAAGGTGGCTCAGTGGTAGA
>NW_012283431.1:0-1697 GCF_000151885.1 Dipodomys ordii
GAAAAAAAAAACATTTGAGTCCTTATCTTGGGGTTCATTTCACCTAACATCAACTTAATCTGAGCTTTTCTGCTTGTCTCAGACATATGCTAGTTATTGCAAATAAGGGAAACCATGAGGCCTATATTTCTTTGGGCCTGGCTTACTTCACTTAATATAATTTTTTCCAAGTTTTCCATTTCCTAACAAATGGGGCAATGTCATTCTTTCTGATGGAGGCGTAGAATTCTATTGTGTATATATACCACATTTTCTTGATCCATTCATCTACTGAGGGGCATCTGGACTGGTTCCATATCTTAGCTATGGTGAATAATGCTGCAAAAAATATAGTTGTGCTGGTAGCTTTAGTGTGGTCTTGTTTGTGATCATTTGGGTAAATGCCCAAAAGTGGGATTGCTGGGTCATAGGGGAGCTCTATTTGGAGTCTTTTGAGGAACCTCCATACTACTTTCATATGTGTGTGTATAGAGATCTATCTACCTATGTATGAAGTGTGTTTTTCTGGATCAAATGGTCATTCAATTTTTAGCATTTTTATTTTACCATTTTCTAGAATAGCAGCTCTAATTTACATTCCCACCAACAGTGTAGCAGGGTTCTCTTCTCTCTACATCCTTGCAAATATTTAACTTTCATCTTTTGATAATAGCCACTCTAACAGATGTGAGGTTTTAATTTGCATTTCCCCAATGACTTGTGATGTTGATTTTTTCATACATGTAGTGGTCATTTGTATGTCTTCTTTTGAGAAATGTTTATTCAGTATCTTTCCTTATTTTTTTTCAGATTATTTATTCTCTTGCTAATGAATTGTTTGAATTTTATTTTAGATATGAATTCTTTATCAGATGCATGGTTGACAAATATTTTCTCATATTATAGGGGTTTTTTTGCTCTTTTTAAGTTTGATACAGTTAGTAAATGTTCAAGTTTGCGTTTGTGCTATTCTGGTCATATTCAAAAATACTCATAGGTCAGACCAATATCATGGAGGTTTGTACACTGTTTATTGTAGAAGTTTTATAGTTTGGAGGCTTACAGTTCTAGTATTTCACGTACACATCTGTAATGCCTATTGCATTCCAAGCACTGTTTCAAGCTCCTGACACCCAACCTGTGAAGGAATCCATGTTACATAGAAGAGTCTAACGCAGGAAGATTTTGTGTGTCTTTCCCAAAGAACCAGACTAGTCAATGCTGATGATAGAATTTGTACTTGGCAATTTGGTTTTGATGTATTGTTGTTGGTCCATTGCATTTTATTTTCTTTCCTCTTCTTTTTTCTTTCTTTTGTTTCTTTTCTCTTCTTTCTTTCTTTTGGGGCTTTAGCACTTGCTTGGCAAGCACTCAATCACTGAAGCCATGCTCATAGCACTTATTGCTTCAGTTATTTTCTTTAGAGTCCTCCATGTTTTGCTAAAAGCCATCCTTGAACAGTGATATTCCTTCCTGTTGCCCCCTGTGTAGTTGGGATTACAGGCATGTAATATTACAAGTTGGGAGGGATCTCACTATTTTTTCCCATGTTTGCTTTAAACTTTGATATATATGTATATAATAAATATATTATAATATTATAAATATATTATATAAAATATAATATCCTATATATGTTATTATATAATAACATATAATGCATTATATATTTATATAATATATAAATACATATAATACATATATAATACATATACATT
>NW_012283432.1:0-2989 GCF_000151885.1 Dipodomys ordii
AGAAGTGGCGCTATGGCTCAAGTGGTAGAGTGCTAGCCTTGAGCTGAAAAGCTGAAGGACAGTGCCCAGGCCCAGAGTTCAGGCCCCAAAACCGGACCCCCCCAAAAAAAAGAATACAAATATTTGATAACAGAGAAATAACTAAGAAAATATCATTTAGTGTAATATTCAGTCCTTAAAATATGTTTAAGTTTCTAAAAACATTATAAATTCTTATAATGGAATGTTAATCACCTTCACATGACTGTAACAAAATACCCAAGATAATTGGCTTATAAAGAGGAAAGGTTTATTTACTTCAAAATCCTGGAGTCTCCAGTATGAGATTAGGTAGACCCATTTCTTTGACTCTCTGATGGGGGTGCCAGATGGTAATGGTCAGAAGTACAGGGTGGATGGAGCACATGGCAAAGAAGCCAAAAAAGAGACCAGAAAGAGAGCAACTGAGTTCCCACAATCCCCTTTAAGGGAACACCTTCAATCACTTATGGAACTTCTAAAGACTTCACTATTTACCAATAGTACCACCATGATGGCAAGCCTTTAACCCAGACAACTTTGAGGGACATTTATCCAAACATAGTAGTATAGAAAATCCAAATTCATGAGTACTTCATTAACCTTGTGTTATTTTGTTGTTGATGTTTTGTTTTGTCAGTTGTGGAGCTTGAACTCAGGGCCTGGACACTGTCTCTGAGCTTTTTTTTGGTCAAGGCAAAAAAAAAAAAAAAAAACCATTGGAACCACAGTTTCACTTCTGGTTTTCTGGTGGTTAATTGGAGATACAAACATCACAGACTTCCCTGTCCAGGCTGACATTGAACTCCAGTCCTCCAATCTCAGCCTCCTGAGTAGCTGCAATTACAGGCATGAGCCTGGCTGGGTTTTTGTTTTTTATGTTTAAACAAAGAGATAACCATTTAGGTCTTCCTCTTACCCAGAAGCAGAATGTACAGCTTCTTATCACGCTTCATCTATTCTAAATCTCCATCTTAGACACATGGGTATGCACAGGTTTTTAGTGTGGCTTCAGGTCTCTGACCATTGTAGGAAACTGGATACACTCTGAGGTTTAGATTTGTTCAGATATACTGCCATGGAAGACTGCTCTGTAATCTCCACATTCTTTGCATTTCTTCCCTGACATATGACCTCTTACTGGAAGCAAAGGCGTATCTTGAGACATAACCCATCACTGTCCTTGGCTCCTTTAACCTATGCAACTGTCAGGCTGCTGACATGGAGTAAAAAGAGATTCCTCATTGGCAGTAGGGAGAGTGTATGGAAGTTCGAGAGGCAGCAAAGTAGATCTGATGCCTTTACAAAAGAATTCACATAGATGAGGTGGGACAGGGGCTGTCTTTTTTCTAGACAAGGAATCTTTTGTCTCTCAGAACTAAGCCCAGATTGTAGAGGTAAGTCAGAAGCTTTCTGCTTCATTTCTCAGCCTACCTCACTGGTGTATGACATTCATAAGGAAGTGTGGAGTCATCATGATCTTTTTGTCTCAAGCCAGCCTCTGTGCAGCTGAGTTTTCTTCTAATTTCTAGAATATAATCACCTATTATCCACAGTAGCTACTATCTTTCCTTTGTTAGTTTTATTTGGCTTAAAGGTATTTAGTTTTATGTAGCAATTACATCCTAATTACTGGGAAAGGGCGTGTCATATATGGAGGGGTTTTGTTTTGTTTTGTTTGTGCCGGTCATGGGGCTTGAACTTAGGGCCTGGATGCTGTCACTGAGTTTCTTTTGCTCAAAGCTAGTGCTCTACCACTTGAGCCATAGTGTCAATTCCAGCTTTTTGTGAGTAGTTTATTGGAGACAAGAGTGTCACGGGCTCTCCTGTCCAGGCTAACCTTGAACCATGATCCTCAGATCTCAGCCACCTGAATAGCTAGGATTACAGACATGAACCACTAGTGCCTGGCCATATGGCCATATGGAGTTTTAAAACCAAGCGTGGAAGCACTAAAGCAAATGCTAAGTGAGGCTCATTAAATAATTAGTTGCAATTACCTGATTAATAATTACCTACTAATTAGTTGTAATCACAATGATCACAGCTCATGGTCTTAAATTTGTTGTTGAGAGCACCTGATTACATAGAGATGTTTATATTTCTTTGGAAATCATCCAATGAATACACTTTACTTATATAATTTTTTCCATAGAAACCAATTTGGAGGTTGGCTAATCTCATACTTATTTCTAAATTTGTTTCCTTCTCATTTAGAAAAATGTGCTGTGGAGCACTGAATTAAGATGAATAGAGAAGAAAGTAATGCAAAATTAGAAAAATAATTTTCCTTTGTTTATGGATTTTTTAAATGACCAATTGAATTTGAGGACCAATTGCTTTGAAGTAAAATAGTGCCCAATGAACATAGCAGACACACCACACTATCCACTGGACACAGGCAAATGGGAATGACAGCAAATACATCACCAATGACATTTCAGGTCTAATTACCTACTTGAAGCCTACAGATTGGAAGGAGGAGCAAATCTACAGCCATTAAAACATGATAGCAATGACGGCAGTCACATATCAAGAGGTTTCCTTTAAATACAAATCCACAATGCATGTTTTCTCTCATAGATGGAAGTTAATGTAACATATAAACTATAAACATATATGAAAACATATACACAGTCATATGCATATATACACAAATATATTTACTAAAGTATGGTATACAGGGGGGAGAATTGCAATGGTGGAAGTTCTTTGAACATCTAACTTACAGTTTAAGGAAATGAATACCAGAGAGGAAGAGAGGAGGAATAGAGAAAGGAAGGGTGGGAGAATGTAGTTACAACATTCAATATACATATGTGAAAATGGAACCTGATAACATGGGGATGAGTGGGGTTGGGAGGGAGAGGAGAGAACAATGGGGGTAACAGTCAAGACGCATTATACTCTTTCATTGACATGTTGAATTGAAACCACTTGTACACTATTTAACAAAAAAGCCAGGCACCCG
>NW_012283433.1:0-1167 GCF_000151885.1 Dipodomys ordii
CAAGCACTCTACCACTGAGCCACCTTCCCAGCCCCAAAATGAAATATTTTCTTTAGTGCAGTATTTTCTTCCTGAATCAAACAATGGATCTTCTGCACTTTTTTGGCAATGAGTGGTCCAGAAAATAGCCTTGGAAGACCAGGATTTTCCCAAATATGCCTCAACACTCGGTTCTTCATCTTAGATTTTCTTCTTCATGTGGGAATGTAGACTTCAATATGTCACTGGTACTTATTATAGAAAAGAGATCCCAAGACCTAAACTTTATGTAGTTCCACATAGCTTTATGGTTGTTAGCAATAGTAGTGAATGGTCACAAGAATGGCTTAGTGTCTAAGTTTTAGAGTTTTATATATATATATAGCATTAGTAATAGCACTTAATTTGAATGTTTACTATGCACCAGGTACTCTCTGAGTTCTCTGTATACATGAATTAAGTTAATCCTCAAAATAACTCAGATGACCAAGGAAAACAGAAGTTACACAGCTATCTGAGGGCATATATCTTATAAGTTGAGAGAGAAAATTGGGGGTTTCTGACTCTAGAGGTTGTGTTGAGGTATGAACCACTATGCTGGAGTAGTTACCTATCTCCTTTTAGATTTCCCTGTCATCAAAGACTGGAAGCTAGGTGGGATGATGCAGGAAGGCCAGACTGGGCAGCATAGTGAAAACTGTTTCAAAAACCAACTCTCTGGCTGGTATGGTGGCTCACACTTGTAATCTTAGCTACTCTGAAGGCAAAAATTGGGAGGGTCACTATTCATGGCTAGCTCAGACAAAAAGTTTGAGAGATCCCACCTCAACGCACACCTGCCATCTCAGGTATGTAGAAAGTGTACATAGAAGGGATATTAACACAAGCTGGCCTGGACAGAGAGCAAGACTTTGTTTGAAAAATGATAAAAGCGGGGCTGGGAAGGTGGCTCAGTGGTAGAGCGCTTGCCTTGCATGCATGAGGCCCTGGGTTCAATTCCTCAGCACCACATAAGCAAAAAGAAAAAAGCTGCTAGTGGTGCTGTGGCTCAAGTGGTAGAGCGCTGCCTTGAGCTGAAGAGCTGAGGGACAGTGTCCAGGCCCAGAAGAGTTCAGGCCCCAAGACAGGACCCCCCCCCCAAAAAAAAAAAACTAGCACATAGAAACACATTCTAGGGGCTGGGAAGTT